>NC_059370.1:7073967-7373967 GCF_019703515.2 Myxocyprinus asiaticus | reverse complement strand
TATTCTCCGTGGCATCCACGCACAACTTGCCACACGACCCACCAAGAGCGAACCACATTATAGCGACCACAAGGAGGTTAACCCAATGTGACTCTACCCACTCTAGCAACCGGGTCAATTGGTTGCATAGGAAGCCTGACTGGAGTCACTCAGCACACCCTGGATTTGAACTTGTGACCCCAGGTGTGGTTGTCAGCATCTTTACTTGCTGAGCTACCCAGGCCCCCACAATGCATACTTAATTCACACCAGAAAACAAAAGTCATTTCACACAAAAAGAACAGGTGCTCAAGGCTTTCACTCGTCTTCACAAAAGGTGCATGATGTATCACTCACATCACAGTACTTGGAGAGTAGCGCATTACAAGGGTAAATTCTGTGCAATTAAAGGATTTAATTTTTAAAGGATTTACTCAGAGATTCCTTCCAAAGAAAGTTAGGGTAACTGTTTATGGCGTATCTCATAATTTAAAAGGATTTCATCAGATGGATAACACCCAACAGAATGCCTTTATAAAAGTGTTGAACTCTTTAAATGGATGTTGATAAACAGTCTAACTCTTCATAAGATAAAAGATCCCCTTTACTAGCAAATAAGTCTGCAATAAATATTATCTGTTTACTAGAGGTTGACTGATAGTGGATTTTATGATAACTAAGGTGGTGGAAAAGGCTGATAACAATTAATCGGCCGATAGTTTTTAAAATTGATTTATAGAATGATTACAAATGTCTTAGTTTTTCCTTACTATGAAGGGCACAGACATTGTGGCTCCAAAATGAGTTTATTGTGCAACCAAAATCCCAATAATAACCAGAAAAAAATAACATTTTAAAAATTGACAACTATTAACAAGCCGAAATTCAACGGGACTCTTATTTAGAAATGACAGAGACTGTGCTCCGTTACAATGCTCTACTTTTAAGTATTTACCAAATGAAACTTTTTATACCCTATATATATTCACCATATGAAGAGTTTTGAATTATATACACACATTGGTGGCCAAAAGTTTGGAATAATGTACAGATTTTGCTGTTTCGGAAGGAAATTGGTAGTTTAATTCACCTGATTGATCAGGACATTACTGATGTAAAAAACAGCACCATCACTATTTGAAAAAAGTCATTTTTGATCAAATCTAGAAAGGCCCCATTTCCAGCAGCCATCACTCCAACACCTTATCCTTGAGTAATCATGCTAAATTGCTAAATTGATCATTTGGTTCTAGAAAATCACTTGCCATTATATCAAACACAGTTGAAAGCTATTTGGTTCATTAAATGAAGCTTAACATTGTCTTTGTGTTTGTTTTTGAGTTGCCACAGTATGCAATAGACTGGCATGTGTTCAGGTCAATATTAGGTCAAAAGTGGCAAAAAAGAAACAGCTTTCTCTAGAAACTCATCAGTCAATCATTGTTTTGAGGAATGAAGGCTATACAATGCTTGAAATTGCCAAAAAACTGAAGATTTCATTCAAAAGTGTACACTACAGTCCTCAAAGACAAAGGACAACTGACTCTAACAAGGACAGAAAGAGTTGTGGAAGGCCAGATGTACAACTAAACAAGAGGATAAGTACATCAGAGTCTCTAGTTTGAGAAATAGATGCCTCACTTGTCCTCAGCTGACAGCTTCATTGAATTCTACCCGCTCAACACCAGTTTCATGTACAACAGTAAAGAGAAGACTCAGGGGTGCAGGCCTTATGGGAAGAGTTGCAATGAAAAAGCCACTTTTGAAACAGAACAACAAAAAGAAAAGGATAGAGTGGGCAAAGAAACACAGATATTGGACAACAGATAATTGGAAAAGAGTGTTATGGATCATTATTCCAAACTTTTGGCTGCAAGTGTATATACTGTATATATATTTCACTAGATAAGGTTTATTGATGGGGAATTAAAAAAAATAAATAAATAAATAAAAAAAATTAAAAAAAAACCTATCGGCAACAATCTGCATAGATTTGTCCGATAACCGATTGTTCCAAAAAGCAACTATTGGCACTGATTATTCTGTAAAACCTACATATCGATCTACCTCTAATCTTTACTAATCAATTTATGCAAAAAAACAAAAACAAAAAATGATTTGTTTTTAATCATGACATCACTTATTCCAAAGTATAGTTTTATGGGGGGAGAAGTTGTGATTCTAAGTTAACTTCCATGCTAACAATACTTGCTGGTGAAACTGAGCTAATTTAATAAGTAATTTACTCATTCAATAGTTACACTTCATTAAAAAGTAAAGGCCACCAATTTTCTAAAAATACATAATTGGGGATAAAATTCCGTAAGGATTAACTTTGAACATGTTTTTAATATTGTCAATATTTTATATTTAGAACCCCCCCAATATTTTATATTTTGAAATAAAAAATTTCTTTAAGTTTTTTCTTTACATAATCCATCTGCCTTGGACAAAAAGACTCTACCAAATATTGACTATCTCTTTGAAGCCAGTTGTTAAATATACTTCTAGTTTTAAGCAGTCCAGATGAGAAATTCAAATGTTGCTGATAATCAAATTCTACGTTATATGAATTCCCAAATATTTCACACTGTCGACGAGTCTCTGTGGTTTCGTATAGACAATATTTTCATTTAGATAAATTAAGTTTAAGCCCAGAAATGCTAGAAAAAGTTGTAATTGTATTTAAAGCTGGTATGACTCGGTCTCTTTTTTTTTTTTTTTTTTAAACAAATTGTAATCTCTCTGTTAAAGATGCGCAGATTCAATATTATAGAAATAGTTCTCTAAACAGCATTTTCTCGACATAAATAACTTTATTTCCTAATCCAAAAGCATAGAAGATTTGACAAAAATTTGCTGTGCTACGTGTCAAAGGCTTTATAAAAGTCAAGAAAAACAAAATATTGCATCGGAATTGATGTCATCCATATAGGTCCAAAAGCCAAATATTTCAGCTGATGTGACATAAAACCTGTTTGTTTCATTTCTAACTTGATGTGGAGTCCCTTTTAATCTCTTGGATCACACTGTTGCAATCCACTTCAAATTAAAAGTCAGAAGTGTGATGACAGGTGACCGATGTACCCTCATGATGAGCTGCTCTTCAGTGGGTGTGACGCAATCCTCCAGAACTTCTTTCACTACGTGCTTGCGTTTGGTTGCCTTCGACATGGTGGATATAAATCTCTCACAATACTGTCGCCTGAAAATGGGAATTATTCGAGTTACGATAAGTATATAGTGTGGAATATCAAGAATGAACAAAGTGAGACTTTCCTAAATAACATCATCACATGCAACTACGTGTTTATCACCTCAGAGTAACAATTACATAGCGTGTACCAATTACGTGCATCAATAAACATACAACATTCTGACTGAATGAATGTACAACACTCCAGTCATTATATGAAAGCATGCTGTATAAACACGTGGCCTTTCTGCTGAGTCAGTTTGAATACATGAAACATTTTAACGTCTAAGATTATATACTACTTGCATCGTAAAGATAATATTTTGTAAACTCACCTACCTAGAAACTCTTTATAAAACTCTGAATTTACTCTGAGATGTATTACTAACGGCATCGAGGTGAATCGCAAGCGTTTACTCGAGGCTTCTTCTGTGAAGTATGAAGCCAAACGCTAGTGTGACTGAGATAATAACGGAAGTTGGTAATTTCAAAATAAAAGCTCATGTTCGACAACCTTAAACATTTTTTGAAGGCGGTTTAATAATAATAATAATAATAATACACATAACTTTGCTAAGGTAACCATAGTTTCCAACAAAATAGTATACTTACTAAAGTTATTGTTACAGCATTAAACCCCACAATGAATTAATATGTTTACCACGGTACATTTTTGTGGGGAAGAAAAAGGTGTTTTTCCAACAGCCCGTAGAAGACTTGTAAACTACTTATTCACATTCTCTTGCTTATTCAAGACAGACACTTCCAATAGATCCATAAATGACTTGTTGGATTTGTAGCTACCCCTTTCCCGTGAAAAGTTAGCAAAATAACGCATAATACTGGCGAGGAGACCAGATGCTGTTATTTTTGAATGGATGTCAATGGAGGAGATGGTTCAGTACGTTGAATAAACTGCTTTTGTGGAGAAATTTGATGAAGTAACCACCTATCCTCTAATCTTTAACATGTTCTACACTAAGCACTCCTTTTGGAGTGAACTATGTGTGAAGTGTACTACGATAAAATTGGCTATTTTATAAGAAAGGTCAAATACAATTTTGCGACAGGTAGTTGTCGTTTTCCGGCTCTCTCCATTCATTAGTACTGTATGGCAGTGTTTCCCAACCTTTTTCTGCCACGGCACACTTTTTACAAATAAAAAATACCACGGCACACCACTATCAAGTCACGCAGGTATGCTGTGTAATGAGGTCACACATATATATATATATATATATATATATATATATATATATATATATATATATATATACAGTTGCAATCAAAATTACTCAACCCCCCTGACCAGCAATACATTCTGGTGATGTGAATTAAAACACATCAACTAAAACCTCAGTAAACAGTCAAAGTACATTTTTAATACACATTTGAGTGATTTTGAGAACAAGGAGTTCAGTTTACCCAAATTTTTAAATAAAAAATAACTAATTCTCTCCACAAATGTCATGTCAAACATATTCAACCCCCAAAGTCAATCATTTGTGGAGCATCCTTTATCCTTAATAACAGCAAATAAATGTTTCAGGTAAGTGTTCTCAGGCTTCAGACACCTCTCTATTAGAATTTTTACACATTTCTCATGAGCAAAAGCTTCCAGTTCATTGACATTCTTTGGTTTCTGTGCTGCCACTGCTTCCTTGAAATCCCAACAAAGGTTTGCAATGGGATTTTAATGATGGACTGAAAGGACCATTTAAGGACATTTCAAGACCTATCCCTGAACCAGATTTTGGACAACTTGGATGTGTGCTTGGTTTTATTGTCTTGCTGGAAAGTCCAGTGATCACCGTGCTTCAATTTACACACTGAAGGCATCACATTTTTTATGCCAAAATGACCTGATACCTGAAAGAACCCATATTGTCAGTCACATAGTCAGGATAGCCGTTTCCTGCAGCCGCAAAACACCCCCATAACAGGACTGACCCACCTCCATGCTTGACTGTGGGGATGGTGTCATTCTTGTCATCACCTTGTCATCTTACTCCAGACGTACTGCTGACCCATGGGTCTAAAACTCATTTTCAGTTTAATGCCATACTTCTATAAAACCTTCTTCCAGGACTCCACAGGTTTTTCCTAATTACTTCTTGAATATTCAGTGAACTGGAGTCAACATTTCCCTTGGTGAAGTTTTGCTTTCTTTCACACCCCAAGAAGGTTGCTGTTGTACCATATTTAAAAAAATGTATGAATGGTGCTGCCAACTTTGTCTATTGGAAATTGAAGTGCCTTGGAAATGTACTTTTAGCCATGACCTTTCTTGTGTAATGAAATAATCTCCTCTATTAGCTTTTGAGACAGCTTATTTTTAATTGCATTTTTTTGCATAGAAATACATTTTTGCTTACAACGCTAAACTTAAATTTTAAAACTTAAATAAGTGCCATTGCAGACTGATGACTTGATTTTGTTTTAAAACAATTACTTGTGTAGCCTTACATATTTAAGAAACAGCTACATGCAATAGGGGTTTAATAATGATGACATGGCTGTATTTGAAAAAAAAATAATCCTGCTATTTACAAACATTAGGTTATATATTCACACTATGACTTTGAATGTGTCACTCAACTGATATAGATGTAAAATAAAAAAATTCTGGGTCATCAGAAAAGCTTACCTTTGTAAATCCTTACTGTCTTGGGGGGTTGAATGATTTCGATTGCAACTGTGTGTGTATATATATATATATATATATATATATATATATATATATATATATATATATAATTTTTTTTGTTTGTTTGTTTTTGTTTTTTAAGAATTAGCTAAAAGCACTAATTCCAGCAATTTTAATAATTCAAGTAAAGCAAGTTAACTGCACAACTGTGCAAATTTAGCTTAGGTATTTTGGTGTGGCTTGCTTCTGTGTCACAAATTTGTTCAATTTATTTAATTTATTAGTTCAGTGACCACTTCTGGAGATTACTAGGTGGTGACAAAAGAGAGTCCTATGTGGTATGAGCGAGTCATTGAATCATTTTGAGTCGTTCACGACCGAAACCTGCTAAGAGGCTTTAGTGTTTAAGCATTAAAAGAACAAAGCAAATCTATAGTTTTCCTTCAGTTAGAGCATTATTTTTTATTCAAAAAGACAACAGTAATAGTCTAATAATAGTGAGTTTCAATAACGTTCTTCTCCTTCATTAAAACTTGCATGATTACAAATCTACTGACTTCAGTAGAATGTTTTAAGAATTATCAATACAAAGCAGATCTACAGTAATTTTCCTACAGATTTAAACTGCTAAGCATGACTTTTATCAGAAAATAGGACAATAATAGCCAAATAATAATAATTTTGAGTTTCAATAATGTTTTTTCGTCATTGTAAAGCGCATTTTACATGAGTTGAGTCGAGGCGTCAACGCTCCGTTCAGTGCCAGGGTCAAGCGCCACATTGCCCTCCACATGACAAGAGTTGCAGAAAGCATCACGGAGGGGCGATTTTACCACTGATATATATTTATATATATATATATATATATATATATATATAGAACTGGGTTGCTCATGACGTCATATCAGTGAAGCCACTGCACCGCCATATTGCAATGCCCTAACATTCCAATGTCTGTATTGACTTAATAGGAAATCATCTCATTTCAGCGAATAAACATTAGTCATTCAATCACCGATTTTATATCTGAAATCTGCATGTGCATCCCTACAACATAAACATCCTAAACATGTAATTATTTATTTATTTAAAGTCGGGGATTTTTCCTGTTTCTTGAAAGCCCGAATGAGTTATGTATATCTATATCAAACAGTATCCACCTCTAACAAACTTCATCAGCGTACAGATCAGCTGAAAGTTCACTGAAACTGAGGAACGATACAACCAGACATTTTCAGACTTATTTATTGTGAGCAAAGTGTTTGTTCAGAGATACTTGTTTTATGTTTTCATCAAAAAGTACCTTTTTCTCACGGTCACTTGAATAAGAGTGCATTTTGCTTGCAATGTATTTTGTTCACTGAAGAAACTACCAACAGTTTACCTCAGAATGACATTACTGTGTGTGATTTTATTGAGCAGGTGGATGAATTCAATAAAATTCAGGATTAATATTCACTCAGTATTTATTATTAATATTATTATTTATCATTATTACTGTTTTTATAATTAATATTATGATAATTAACAGCAACAACAACCCTAATTCAGCAAATATGAATCAGAAATTCATAGATGTGATTTTTACATATGTAGGTTTTGCATGTGCAGAAATAAATGACACCTGTACACATTTAATCGCAGGTTTACTGTAATTCCAAAATAATTTCTGACTTCTACATTATTAATTAGCCAAAATACAGAAGTAGCAGGCATTTAGAAAAAAGTTTAGGACAAAATCTATTGATATTTCTCACTTCGTGCTGATAGTTTTGCATGAATACATCACTTCCGGTCGGGTGGTCGCATACGGTCTAGTCGCAGGAGTTGAAATATTTTAAAGCAGCCGAGGCTCAAATCAGATCCGAAAATGTCACACCCAGAGATGGTCAGAAACTCACACTGCCCCTGTGTGACTCTCCATTGGAAGTGAATGACTTCCGGTCTATCGTCTGTCGATGCAGTGAAAAGGCGGCTTTAAACTGGGTTGTTTTCTTCTGTCAGTCATTGACACTCTATGAGAGGTTAGTCATTCTAAAATGGCCGCTCGAACACTTCCAGTGGCTTCACCTCCTCCTGGCAGTTTACTGTTGTGTCAGCGATCCAGTTCTATTTATATATCAGTGGATTTCACGAGTTTGCTACACAAGAAAGCGGGAGATGTGCACAATAAACATTGAAAACATGTATTTGGAAGAGAGAGAGAAAAAAAACTGTCAGTTGCTTTGATAGCAGAAAGTAATAAAAGGACTCGTTTATGTTTAGGTCTTAGAGTTTTCTTGGTGAATTTAAATTAGTTCAATAACTGGGGTCTCTGATATTCGTAAACAATAAGGCAGTGTTGGGCAAGCTACTCAAAAAATTTAGCAAGCTAAGCTACCAACTACTCAACAGAAAAATTAGTTAAGCTAAACTAAAAGCTACACTTCAGAAAAGTAGCAAGTTACACTACAATCTACACGGCAAAAGTAGCTTGCAACATTTAAGCTACTTCATTTTTTTTCAACTGCAGATGCACAGAACATACCGTCATAGTCAAAGCATCTAAAATACTTATTCACATGATGTTTATCAAAGCCATGGAGCAGTGTATTACAGTTTAGTGCAATACAGTATACAAGTATACAATAGGTGCAATACGTACACTACCGTTCAAAAGTTTAGGGTCACTTACTTATTCTTTATTTTTTTTTTTTCACATTTTAGAATAATAGTAAAGTATGGAAGCTCTGAACTGCAAGGTGGAAAGAAAAAATAACTGTCTCAGTTCCTTCCTGAGCCTAAGTCTTACATTTTTTTTCTCTCTTCCTAAAATGTGTTTCTCTCTCTTCCAAAAAATTTTTTTCTCTCTTCCAAAAAAGTTTTTTTTCTCTCTTGAAAAAATTTTTTTTTCTCGAAAAAAAGCGGGCTAACCAAAGTGCAGTACAGAAATAAAAATAAAAAGTATTTTCAGTCACGAGGATTTAATTTATAAATGATCTTTTCGTTTAGAAATTAGATTACTTACAACAATATTAACATTACCAGATGTACCCCTAACACTTCAAAAGGACAGACATAATAATAATTTCCCCATGTTTCCCGTTTTCCTCAATACTTTCCTTTGCTTCCACCATGTGACCAAACAGCATAGATGGTTTAGAAAGACCAACAATTTCAAACAAAAAAATAACTCCAGTTGTTACACGACAACGAATGCCATATCAAACATATGTAATTTTGTCTTGATTAAGGTTTGCAAACCCTTAAATAAATAATAAATGTATTATTCAGCTATATAGCAACAGAGAAAGCATTAAAAGCATAAGATTACATGTTTACTGATAGTGGCACCTGGTTCTGAACAGAGAAAAAAATAATAATTTGAAGAGAGAAAAAAAAAATTTTGAAGAGAGAAAAACAAATTTTGAAGAGAGAAAAAAAATATTTTTTGAAGAGAGAAAAAAAACATTTTGAAGAGAGAAAAAAACATTTTTTGGAAGAGAGAAAAAATTTTAAGACTTAGGCTCAGGAAGGAACTGAGACACAATTTTTTTAATTTTTTTTTTCACCTTGCGGTTCAGAGCTTCCGTAGTTAAGTCATCACAACTATGGAATAATAGAAATGGAACTATGGGAATTATGTTGTGACTAAAAAAAATAAAAAATAAATCAAAACTGTGTTATATTTTAGCATCTTCAAAGTAGTCACATTTTGCAGAAATGTACTCTTTATATTTTCTTAACCAGTTTCTTGAGGTATCACCCTGGGATGCTTTTTAAACAGTATTGAAGGAGTTCCCATCTAAGTTGGGCACTTATTGGCTGCTTTATTATTCAGTCCAAGTCATCCATTTCAAAAACTTTTTTTTTTTTTTTTTAAATAAAATGTTAGTTTTATAATGAAATAAATTAATATGTTGGCACAATTATATTTTTGTCTACAAAACTAATTTCAAACATTTAAGCATACGCCTTCAGATCAAAAATTTTTTAAGATCATGAGAAACATTTCAGGCAAGTGACCCCAAACTTTTGAACGGTAGGGTATGTGCATGTAAAACAAACATGTAAATTCATATTTAGACATGCTACCTATACAAACCCATGTGTTCAACATGTAAAATCACTATTTTTACATTTTAGTTTTCATATTTATACTACTACCTCTACAAACCCTTACCCATTTAAACATAATTTCATTTGCACATTTTTGTATAAAAAACTCTGCATATATACAGTATACTATTCATCTTATCCTGACCAGCTGCCCACTGAAGCTAAACAGGGTTGAGCCTGGTCAGTACCGGGATGGGAGACCTTTTGGGGAAAACTAAGACTGCTGCTGGAAGAGGTGTTAAGGAGGCCAGGTCTGTGTGGGTCTTAATGCTCCAGTATAGTGACGGGGACACTATACTGTAAAAAGGCACCGTCCTTCAGATGAGACGTTAAACCGAGGTCCTGACTCTCTGTGGTCATTAAAAATCCATGGCACTTCTTGAAAAGAGTAGGGTGTAACCCCGGTGTCCTGGCCAAATTCCCCCTGTTGGCCCTTCTCAATCATGGCCTCCTAATAATCCCCATCCATAAATTGGCTCTAAAACTCTACTCTCTCCTCACCACCAACAGCTGGTGTGTGTGGTGAGCATTCTGGCACACTATGGCTGCCATCACATCATCCAGGTGGATGCTGCACACTGGTGGTGGTTGAGGAGAGTCCCCTCTTTCCTATGTAAAGCGCTTTGACTGTAGTGTCAGGCATTATGTAAATGTAACCTTCATTCATTCATTCATTCATTCATTCATCCTGTAATTCTGTGTCTAGCTGTTGTATTTCTGTATGTACTGGAAGCTTTTGATAAGAGGCCAAATTTGTTGTGTGTGTGAGCACATCTGGGCAATAACGATGGTATTTCTGAATTTCTGATGGTATCAGATGGTAATACCATGGTAATTTGATATACAACTATTTATGCACCACTCTGTATTTGCATGGTGCTTCAAAGTACTTAAAAGTATACCATGTAACTACCATGTTAATTTGATATGTGATTACCATATTCATATACTATTGTATTTACATGGTGCTTCAAGGTAATGGTACATGTCCAAAAACATGGTAATGCCATGGTACATTTTTAAGTGTTTTCATGTAGGCTAATAATTTTGATACTCTTTTGGTTGAAAAATTTCTTGACCTGCAGGAGTCGTTCACAAGCTGCACAAATATTGAACTTTATAAAGATCTTCTTCATCAACCAGCAACCAGCGTTATCTTTATTTTCCGTGTTATAAAATACTCTGTGAGCGTATTGGCAAGTGAGAGTGCGCACAAATGATTCAGAAGCGCGAGCGCAAGCTTTCTGAGTCATTCAGATTGAATCACGAACCGATTCAGACCGCTTTCCTATCACATGTGACCAAATCATTTTAAAGAACCGACTCAGATGAGAGATTCATTTGTGATTGGACATATTTAGTTCTGATTCAAAACTGCCGATAGTAAACACCAGGTACAAGGCATGATGTAGCGGTGTAACTTTGGTCAGCGCTACGCCACTACCTTGTCAAAAATATAGCTTTGCCACTACCTTGTCAAAAATATAGCTTCGCTACTGAATAGCTACTTGATTTAAAAACTAGCAATGCTACCTTCTCACTACACAAAAATGTAGTTAAGCTAATAGCTTCGCTATTTGTAGCTCTTCACTGTGATAAGGTAATATTTAATTCTAAGAAATTATGAGAGTCAATATCTCTTTTTAAATATTTCTTGTTGCTTTGTGTTCTCAAAGACATTATTTGTGAAGCAAAAACATGTGTGGAAAAAACTTTGGTGTAAAGTGGCGTCACTTCATAGACTTCAATGTATTCTGCAGCGCTAACTCGAGTCATGTGAAAGCCCCTTAATGTGTAAAAACGTCACTCACTTTAACACATTTATCGTAGCTAAGACAAAAGATGCCGAAGTGAACAAAGAACATGCCCCTCTCATTCAGACGGTCGGTGCATGTACCAGGTCATTCAGCTTGTTTACAAATGAGAGTTCAAGCTCCATTCCTGTCAGACACAGATTCACTGTGCACGCACTGCTGTAGCCAGTCGAGCGATCTGCCTTGGTAGCCAAGCACGCGATTGACTACATCAAGCGGGAGTCCAACCCCCAATTATTATTATTTTTTTATGCATTTATTTATTTTGTGGAATTTGATAATTTTCCACCGCACACCTGACAATCTTTCACGGCACAGTGGTTGGGAAACACTGCTGTATGGTGTCGCAAAGAGGGTTTTACTGTTGTAACACTCCGAACACATTTCGGATGGTCCGTGAGAGCCTTTATCCACCTTATTTTTCAGCGAAACTAGGGCGCCGCCATTATCAACCTTGAATGTGGACCACTTCTGGTATCAGCCATTTCCAGCTGTTTTAGCGATACAAAAATACTACATTATGCTGCTTTATATTACATGCTGGCAATTGCATGTCGTCATATTAATATCATTAATTATCATTGGTTTTGAGAGCATATAGTTTTACTGTTTATCGCATTTTGCAATCATTTAATCACACACTGTTGCACAGGCAGAATGAATGAAATCAGGTGCTGACACGGACAGTCATCCGCACCATCTGACACGCCTCCACAAACTTTACACAACCAGCAGAGAGAAGAAAGATGCTGGAAAAATGCTGCTTCAACTTTCTTTGCACCAAAACAGCATCTTGTTTCATCTTGGCAAAATAAGCGTGTTTTACTCTCCGTTCTTGTCAGAGAGCATTCTCTCTTTCTTAGCGGTGTATAGTAAACAGACACGCAGATCTCGCATTCAGCATGGCTTATGAAACATCGCCTTTGGAAATAAATAAAGGCATCATCTGAGGTTATGCAGGTACATATGAACATGGAGACAAGGAGTAAAGAAAGAAGTAGATTTTATTACCGTCTCTTCAATACAACAACACACAGCAACAAGTGAATGATCTACTTACTCTTTTACTATAAATGCTTACATTAGAAAATTGTCCGACATAAGCCATCATTCTGCTGTAAATCCTGTGGTTGTGTGATAGTTTATAAACTTATATCACTAAATTCTGGTATTATTAGCCTTCTATTTATTTACATTGCGGTCAAAAACAGCGGAACTTTTACACATTACTTCCGCGTTGCAAAATAAGGTGGATATGATTGGCTTAGAAGACTCAAGTGATCCAGGTTGACCGTTACGCTCGCCCCTACGACAAAGCTGTGGTGGTGGACATATACAGGTGCATCTCAATAAATTAGAATGTCGTGGAAAAGTTCATTTATTTCAGTAATTCAACTCAAATTGTGAAACTCATGTATTAAATAAATACAATGCACACAGACTGAAGTAGTTTAAGTCTTTGGTTCTTTTAATTGTGATGATTTTGGCTCACATTTAACAAAAACCCACCAATTCACTATCTCAAAAAATTAGAATATGGTGACATGCCAATCAGCTAATCAACTCAAAACACCTGCAAAGATTTCCTGAGCCTTCAAAATGGTCTCTCAGTTTGGTTCACTAGGCTACAGTCTTCATGGGGAAGACTGCTGATCTGACAGTTGTCCAGAAGACAATCATTGACACCCTTCACAAGGAGGGTAAGCCACAAACATTCATTGCCAAAGAAGCTGGCTGTTCACAGAGTGCTGTATCCAAGCATGTTAACAGAAAGTTGAGTGGAAGGAAAAAGTGTGGAAGAAAAAGATGCACAACCAACCGAGAGAACCGCAGCCTTATGAGGATTGTCAAGCAAAATCGATTCAAGAATTTGGGTGAATTCACAAGGAATGGACTGAGGCTGGGGTCAAGGCATCAAGAGCCACCACACACAGACATGTCAAGGAATTTGGCTACAGTTGTCGTATTCCTCTTGTCAAGCCACTCCTGAACCACAGACAATGTCAGAGGCGTCTTACCTGGGCTAAGGAGAAGAAGAACTGGACTGTTGCCCAGTGGTCCAAAGTCCTTTTTTCAGATGAGAGCAAGTTTTGTATTTCATTTGGAAACCAAGGTCCTAGAGTCTGGAGGAAGGGTGGAGAAGCTCATAGCCCAAGTTGCTTGAAGTCCAGTGTTAAGTTTCCACAGTCTGTGATGATTTGGGGTGCAATGTCATCTGCTGGTGTTGGTCCATTGTGTTTTTTGAAAACCAAAGTCACTGCACCCGTTTACCAAGAAATTTTGGAGCACTTCATGCTTCCTTCTGCTGACCAGCTTTTTAAAGATGCTGATTTCATTTTCCAGCAGGATTTGGCACCTGCCCACACTGCCAAAAGCACCAAAAGTTGGTTAAATGACCATGGTGTTGGTGTGCTTGACTGGCCAGCAAACTCACCAGACCTGAAGCCCATAGAGAATCTATGGGGTATTGTCAAGAGGAAAATGAGAAACAAGAGACCAAAAAATGCAGATAAGCTGAAGGCCACTGTCAAAGAAACCTGGGCTTCCATACCACCTTGCAGTGCCACAAACTGATCACCTCCATGCCACACCGAATTGAGGCAGTAATTAAAGCAAAAGGAGCCCCTACCAAGTATTGAGTACATATACAGTAAATGAACATACTTTCCAGAAGGCCAACAATTCACTAAAAATGTTTTTTTTATTGGTCTTATGATGTATTCTAATTTTTTGAGATGGTGAATTGGTGGGTTTTTGTTAAATGTGAGCCAAAATCATCACAATTAAAAGAACCAAAGACTTAAACTACTTCAGTCTGTGTGCATTGAATTTATTTAATACACGAGTTTCACAATTTGAGTTGAATTACTGAAATAAATGAACTTTTCCACGACATTCTAATTTATTGAGATGTACCTGTAGATAAGGAATCTTTGGCACTTGGCCTGTACATAGGGAACTTTTATTTTGGAAAACTGGTTTCTCAGTTCACATATCAATAAAACGTCCACAGCAACCTGACAGTGGCTCTAAATATTTGATGAGCGTAAACGTCTTTATTATGCATACATCCAAGTGATAGAGATCAAACTATTGCATTAAAGTAGAACGCTAATCGCACATTTAAAAAAAGAGAACTAAACGTGGAGATCATAACAGATGTGGAGACTGAAAAGCATCCGCCATAAAGCAAGCCGATCTGCCAATGATTTGGAGGAGCTTAAACTGAAGAAAAGAGAGTTTGAGAAAGGTGGGAGTGTGTGTTTGACTGTTCCTCAGCCTGTATGTCACATTTACTGTGTCCTCTTATGCCCACTTTATATATTGCATCAAGCTTCTATGAATTTGAATGTATATTATATGTTATTAATGTGTAAATTCTTTCACAGCACTTAGACAGGCGAGGAGAGACAGACAGCTCATCAGTAAGAGACTCCTGCAGAATGTGGATGATGAAGATGAAGATGAAGAATCTGTGGAAACAGGCTCCGCCCCTCTGTCACCTGAACAGGTAACTCACCACCTGAGAGATGCTCATGTACTGCATGTATAGAAGAGGAAGACAGCTCTTCCTCATCAAACTATAATGTGTGTTGTGTTTCTATAACATAAGGTCAGAGAGCTGATACGTGGAGTCCAGTGTGGTGGCGAGGAGAAGGCCGCTCCTCTGGCATCTTTAAGAAAAGCACTAAGAAACCCTGACACACAACTCACATTCATTAAGTATAACTTCAGAGCTTATTTGTACTTATTTTATGATTACACTTTGATCAAGGCTACAAATCTTACTTTAAAGGTGATGGAGGAATCTCACAAAAACACGTCAGAGATATATTTCACCCTAGAGGATTTTTCATGAAGAAAATTAAATGAGACGTATATTTATTTGTTTATTAATAATTAATTATCAAGATTTATGTTTAAATATGATTTTTTTTATTTTTATTTTTTATTACAGTAATGAGAATTAGGTGGGGAAAAACTGTTTAAGGGAATATTCCTAGTTCAATATAAATTAAACTCAATCCACAGCATTTGTGGCATAATACTGATTAGCACATAATTTAATTTAGACTCTCCCTTCACTAACAATGGAAGTGAATGGGGCCAATCCGTAAACGTTAAAGGGATGGTTCACCCAAAAATGAAAGTTCTCTCATCATTTGCTCACTCTCATGCCATCCCAGATGTGTATGACTTTGTTTCTTATGCTGAACACAAACAAAGATTTTTAGAAGAATATTTCTGCTCTGTGGGTCCTCACAATGCAAGTGAATGGTGACCAGAACTCAGAAAGTCAAAAATCACATAAAGACAGCATAAAAGTGGTTTCACTCCAGTGGTTTAATCCATGTC
Source organism: Myxocyprinus asiaticus (assembly GCF_019703515.2). Classification (NCBI taxonomy): domain Eukaryota; kingdom Metazoa; phylum Chordata; class Actinopteri; order Cypriniformes; family Catostomidae; genus Myxocyprinus; species Myxocyprinus asiaticus. The sequence continues at coordinate 7,357,877 of NC_059370.1, read as the reverse complement.
TTCAGAAGTGATATGATAAGTGTGGGTGAGAAACAGATCAATATTTAAGTCCTTTTTTTACAAAAAATCTCCACCTTTGACCAGCCCCAACCAGTAGGTGGCTGAATGTGAAAGTGTAAATTTACAATAAAATAGAACTTAAATATTGTTCTGTTTCTCACACACATATCAGATCGCTTCAGTATATATGGATTTAACCACTGGAGTCTCATGGATTTCTTTTATGTGTCATTTTTGTGATTTTTGTAGCTATAAAGATTTGGTCACCATCCACTTGCATTACATGGATCTACAGAGCTGAAATATTCTTCTAAAAATCTTCATTTGTGTTCAGCAGAAGAAAGAAAGTCATTCACATCTGGGATGGCATAAGAGTGAGTAAATGATGAGATAATTTTCATTTTTGGGTGAACTATCCCTTTAAAATACTAACTTTTTCAAAGGTATAGTCAAAAGACATTAATAAGATGTGTGTTAACGTGATTTTAGTGTGAAAAAATCACTTAAAGTACTTACTTTTTCTTTGCAAAGTTATATACAATTTCACAACTTGGTTGCCATGATGATGTAATGTCAACAAACCCTAAAATGACAATTTAAACAACTTTACAGCTCAAATAATACATGAGTTTTAACAGAATAATTAGGGTGCTTTCACACTGGCAGTTTAGTTCAAAACAGAGCGTGGTTTGCATGAAAAATTGGTAATGTGAAAGCTGTCATGCGGACCGGGGAGCGCACCGTGGTACTGAACCCGAGACTACCTGTAGGAGTGGTCTGAGTTTGGTTGCAATGGAACTGTAGTGCGATTCGCGTGAATGTGAAAGCAATTCTGACTCGGGTGTGCACTCATTCCGGAAATAAAGTAACCTGCACATGCGTTTTAGCCGATGACCGCATCATTAGTTTTGACAACACATAAGGAGCCACACATTCCTGAAAGTCTCAAAAAAGTAATGACACCACAATGACATACAACACTATAAATACTGTCTGTCTGTCTATCTATCTATCTATCTATACACCTTATAAATACTATTTTAGGTTATAAATATAGGGTATAATAGGAGATGACAGTGGTGATAACTTCACATTGGAAATGAGCGTAAGCGTGCAGTGTAAACAAAGATGCAAATGAATTCCTTGCAATCAGCTGTCTCCTCAAAAAACGCCATTTGCGAGCAGCAGCAAGCCACCTTCCCCTAGACATCTGATGAGTTACACCATGAAGCGCACATATACACAGTTGTCGTTCACTCTGCTGTGCATAATGGCACCAAAATAACAAAAAAACAAAAAAGTATGATGAGTCGCATTGTGTTCTCCATGCATGTTTGTGATGACATAAGATGAACGCAAATGGACCGGGGTTTGATAGACTCAAGTGAGTGTGAAACCAGACCAACGCTGCAGGGGGCACCGGGAACAATCGCACTCGGAATCGGACCACAGCAAACGTGCCCAGTGTGAAAGCCCCCTTAATGTAAGTGCTTTTATAAAATTATAAGCTTCACATTTCTGCCCTTATAACCTCCAAATATTGTCCCCATTGACTTCCATTGTAAGTGTTTCACTGTAACCTTGATTTTTGCTTTTTTTCTAAAGATAAATTTTTGTGGTAATCAACATTATGCCACAAATGCTGCCGATTGAGCTTAACTTGCATTGAGCTCAGAATATTCCTTTAATTGTCACGAAAACATTGTAAAAAGCAAAACAAATCCTAATGCTTATAAAATTATGCTTCATTTTCTAAATTAAATTTATTATTATTATTATTATTATTATTATTATTATTGTTCTTGTTGTTGTTGTTGTTTTATAGCACTTTTTTATTGTGCTTTTATTATTTATTAATGTTTTTATTTTGGGGTGAAATATGACCTGGATATTTTCTTGACTGATTTCATTAGATTTTCTTTGAATTGCTTGTTTTATCTTAAATGCAAGATGCACTCATACTCTGAAAGCCATGTTATTTTCATTTAAAAAAACCAGGGACTTAAAACTAAATGTTTTTCATTTCGGTTTGCTCTGAGCGGAAACGTCTCGGTTACTTACATAACCTCAGTTCCCTGAGACGAAGGGAACAAGACATGCGTTTATTAACGCATATAGGGAGTGCCTTCTTACATGACCTAGTTGAAACCTCTCTACAATAATGGCAATATTCTAATATCGGCTATGGTGTTTGAGCCCCGCCTGTTTTGGCGTAAAACTGTCCGCTATTAAAAACAGGTGCACAGACACCATTTCCTCAGAATTTCTGACTGAGAACAAGGAGTGCATCGCTCGTGCCTCAAGAACTCTGAGTCTTGTAGTGTGGCTAGTGTTCACAATGTCTCGTTCCCTTCGTCTCAGGGAACTGAGGTTACGTACGTAACTGAGACGTTCCCTTATGACTCAGTACACTTGACATTGCGTTTATTAACGCATATGGGGAACAGAATCCCATCACGCCACATTAAACGACATAACCTCCCAGAAAGGAAGCATGATGCCGCAGTCTCGTGGGAAGGTGACCGACATGAGTATGCCGCAGTGAGTGACCCTCGTGTTGGGCCAGGAGGGGAGCACTCAGAATGAAAATATGAGCTATAGTCATATAGTATGAATTAACTCCTTCACGAACCCAGTCGGGAAGGGAGTTTATTTATAATGTAAGTGCTTGTGAATTATGGTAAATTACAATGACGTGAATGCAGGCGGTTGTGAGCATAAGAATATATATTTGGCCGATGAATAGCAAGCGCTCTAAACAGAGAGGACTTGTGAAGAGAAAGACGTTACGTCTAGGTTGTAAAATCTTGCAAATGTGTTTTGAGAAGACCATCCTGCTGCAAACATATGTCTTGTAAGGACACACCATTCCTCCATGCCCATGAGGAGGCCATGGCTCTAGTTGAGTGTGCTTTAACACCAATTGGGCAAGTCTTACCCTGCGACTCATAAGCCAGGGCAATTGCATCGACAAACCAGTGAGAAAGTCTTTGCTTGGAGATGGACATTCCTTTCATGCGTCCTCCATAGCATATAAAGAGCTGATCAGACAGTCTAAACTAGCGTGTATGCTCAAAGTATGTGTGTAGCACCCGCACAGGGCATAACAAATGCAATGATTGTTCCTCATCCGAATTAAACGGAGGAGGGAAGAAGGCATGAAGGTGAACCACCTGTGCTCTTAAGGGCATGGTTAGGACCTTAGGCACATAGCCTTTTTTGGGTTTGACAGTGGCTTTTGAAAGACCAGGGCCAAACTACAGACATGAATTTTCGATTGATTGTGCATGCAGGTCACCGACCCGTTTTACTGAGGTCAGAGCAAGCAGTAGTGCGGTCTTAACGGAGAGCATGCACAAATCAAGTCGAAGGGGGGCCCTACGAGAGCTTTTAGGACTAAAGTTATGTCCCAAGGCGGGACTGTAGCCGGTCGAGGTGGGTTTAATCGTCGTGCTCCTTTTTCTTTTTTTCTTTTTTTTAAACCTTTTTTCTGCTTTTTCCGAATTTGGAATGTCCAATTCCCAATGCGCTCTAAGTCCTCATGGTGGTGTAGTGACTCACCTCAATCCCGGTGGTGGAGGATGAATCTCAGTTGCCTCCATGTCTGAGACAGTCAACCCACGCATCTTATCACGTGGCTTGTTGAGCACGTTACCGTGGAGACATAGCGTGTGTGGAGGCTTCACGCCATCCACCGCGGCATCCATGCACAACTCAGAGAGCGAACCACATTATAGCGACCACGAGGAGGTTTCCCCATGTGACTCTACCCTCCCTAGCAACCGGGCCAATTTGGTTGCTTAGGAGACCTGGCTGGAGTCACTCAGCATGCCCTGAATTCGAACTCGCGAACTCCAGGGGTGGTAGTCAGCGTCTTTACTCACTGAGCTACCCAGGCCTCCCAATCGTCTTGCTCCTTTAAGGAACTTTATAATTAAATCAAGCTTGCCTATAGTGGCGCCGGCTTAGTGTGCGTGATACGCAGATATAGTCGGCACATACACTTTGAGCATTGATGGAGTGAGTCTTCGCTCAAAAAGAAATATGAGAATTTCATGTATGGGGCAGTTTACTGGGTCTTTGCCATGTGAGAGACACCAGTCAGTGAACACATTCCATTTAGTGCGTAGAGGCATCTCGTGGACGGCACTCTGGCCTGCAAAATGGTGTTCATGACTGAATGTGTCAGTTCTGGTGCGTTTAGTATGCTCCGTTCAGGGACCACACATGCATGTTCCACAGCTTGGGCTGGGGGTGCCAGATTGTGCCTTGCACCTGAGAGAGGAGATCCCTCCTCTGCGGTATTTCCCATGGCGAGCTGTACAGCATCTCTATCATTTCCGGGAACCATTGCTGGTTGGGCCATTTTCATATGACAGTGTGAATCAGGCACACCGGGGGAAATGTATATTTGCGTTTCACCGGCCATTTGTGGGCCATCGTGTCTGCTCCCAGCTGGGCTTGGGACTTTGAGTACCAGAGGCGACAGTGGGTATTCCCCACTGAGGCAAATAGATCGATTTCTGCTTTGCCGAATATTTCCCAAATCCTCAATACAGTTTGAGGATGAAGTCTCTATTTGCCCGGTATCACCCCTTGGTGTGACAATAGGTCAGCACTGTAATTCAGGCTGCCTGTAGCATTTGTCGCTCTCAGGGAGAGGAGATGATGCTCGCTCCATAGGAGGAGGTTACGCGTCAGTCTCAACTGTGGCGGTGAATGAATTCCACTTTGGCGGTTTATATATGCCACAACTCATGTTGTCTGAATGAACCAGGACATGACAGTTTGCTATTTCTGACTGAAAAGCCTTTAAGGCTATGAATACAGCCGATAGCTCTAGGCAGTTGATGTGAACATGAATGAACACGAATCTCAAAAACATCCTGCGATGCCGTACAAATTTGGATATGAATGTACGCATCCTTCAGACGCAAACCAATCTTGTGTGCGTACATGCGATAAGATCCTTTTCTGAGTAATAATTTTGAATGGCCACTTTGTGAGTATGCGATTCAAATGTCTCAGATCCAGGATTGGCCGAAGCCTGCCGTCTTTCTTTGGGACAAGAAAATAATGGCTGTAAAACCCTTTTTGGGCTCGACAATTTGGCACAACCTCTATCGCACTTTTCACGAGAAGATTGTGTATTTTGGCTCCTAACACTGGTGCGTCTTCGGACGAAACCATGGAAGACAGAACGACATTGAAACAGGGTGGCCAGCGTGCAAATTGGATCGTATAACCATGTTCGATCGTTTTTTGCACCCATTCTGAAATACCCGTTCGGGCTCGCCACACGTCCGCGTAATGGGACAGAGGGCAATTTGGTTTGTTCACGGTATGATATAATGCGTTGTTCACCACAGGGAAGCGGTGGCTGCAGGTATGGGGCATTTAGTCGGGCTCTGGCTTGAAAAAGAGTGAGGGCGATCCAGCTGTGTTGTACTCCGTTTGGGCATAAAGTGTCTAATAGCCTGTGACTGCTGCTGAGTCGCGACGTAATGCTCAGCAAACTTATTCACAGAACTGCTGGAGACACTTGAGCATCCAACAGAGTGGCTTTTTCCCTATCACTCATTTCTGTGAGGGTCAGCCATTTATGTCAATCCAGAACTGCCAGGTTGCCCATGGACTTGCCGATGGCCTGCACAGTGACTTTTGTGGCATACAACGCTAAGTCTGTAGCAGTGCGGAGCTCTTTGAATGTCTCTGGATCAAAGCCTTGCTCGTCCATTTGCTCAAGGAGCTTGGCTTGAAATACCTGGAGCACCACAATTGTGTGGAGTGCTGATCCAGCTTGTCCTGCCACTGAGTAAGCTTCTCCAGCCAGTGCGGACGTTTGTCGACACAGCTTGGAAGGATGTATGGGGCGTGATTTCCATGTCCTGTTACTTGCTGGGCAGAGGTGTGCCGCTACCGCCTCCTCCACAGGGGGTAGTTGGGCATAACTGTTTTCTTCCCCGTGATCCACATTAGAGAGGATGGTGTTACTGCGCGAGAGTGTTGAGAAGGGCACACCAGGACTTAGACCGTTCGTTATGATCTTCGGGAAAGAATGGGGCAGATTTGTGGAACGCAGCCGCTTGATCACGTCCGGACTGCAGGAACCATTCATCGAGGTGAGACTGTTTAGGTTCCTCTGGGGGAGACCACTCAAGGTTAAGCTCTTCGACCACCCTTGTAAGGATGCAGAGCATCTCCCTGTCAGTGGCGCATGCACACTCCTTGTCCTCACTGGGGGGAGGGGTGGCAGCAACATCCACTGACCACTTGCCTGATGCAGCGAGAGACATGACATCGTCATTATCATCCCCAGCGTCAGAACTGCTGAACGAGACAAGGCTGCGCGCTCTTTCAGAGGGCTGGAGCTCATCTCGCTCATAGCGTATCGGAAAACATGCACTTAGTGGAGATTGAGGGGCTCGTGGGGCATGTGCCGGTACGAGGACCACCTCAAATTCATCCTGCTCGACTTTGCGGCCCTGCCATGCCTCCTCATTTGAATCCTCGGATATCACAGAAGAAGCGGTTGGGAGGGCGCTTGAGGCTGAATCGTCCCTCAGAACGAGGGTGATTCGTGAGTGAAGTGTCTTGAGACTCGGCCCAGACAGTAAACGCAGCTCTCATGCTGATCTAATGCAGGATGTGCCTCTCACACAAGGAACGCTAATGGAACGACATCTTTAAAAAGACACGAACACGTAAGTGACTCTTTTAGATATATAAATATATAAATAAATATACATTTATATCACACAATATACAATGCACAACATACAATTGTTTTGTAAGGATACACAACACTTGCCGAAGCACTGCGGGGAATCAGGATGCTGAGGCCCGTTCACCAGTGAAGCGTCAAGCGGCGAGGTGTAGTGATGTTCGCTGGAGCACTGCAGGGGAACGGAGAGTCTTCTCGTTGCCGTGAAGATTCCGCCCACTGACTCGTGTATATCGACGGCGTGAAGGAAGAAATTCTGAGGAAATGGTGTTTGTGCACCTGTTTTTATAACGGAGACTTTCGCACCAAAACAGGCGGGGCTCAAACACCATAGCCAATATTAGAATATTGCCATTATTGTAGAGAGGTTTCAACTAGGTCATGTAAGAAGGCACTCCCTATATGCGTTAATAAACGCAGTGCCAAGTGTACTGAGTCGTAAGGGAACTGTATTTTTTTTTTTTTTTCTGGTTCCGGCGTTCCGCAGACTCCTTTCCAAATGGTAACCGGTTAGAATGAAATAAAATAATGGTTAATAACATTGTTTATTAAAATTACATTACTTTGTGCTAAGGGTGGGTGATATACCAGTTGCAGTGTTTTTAGATCTCACAAGAGAAACAAGTGACCTGTTTTGGGAAAACAAGCTCAAAATTAGGCACTTGCCTCCAAAATAAGCAAAAAATAAGCGATTAAGTTTTGTTCCCATGTGGGGGAATTTTCAGGATTGAAATCATATCAAGCATAGCATACAGTTGCCTATATAAAGTAACTTCTTTTCCATAAATGTATTCTTAATATTAAATATATCCAGAAAAATATTTCAAATATTCATTTGGCCACATAAAATCAATTCATATCCTAAATCTCTTTCTCCTGCAAGCAAACGCACGCACACACACACACACACACACACACACACACACACACACACACACACGCTGTGCGTTTGGACTAAATGTCACCTTTAGCGGGCCAAATGTTTTTATATTTTTTTAAACTAGTGGTGTCCTTCAGATTTAAAACACATGCTTATGTTCTACTGAAAAGAGAGAGGCCTAATTTTTTTTCAGGCAACAGGAAGGGGTTTAATTCTGAAAATGTACTGTGATAAACTCTCTGGTCTTTTGTTTCATGAAATAAATTTTGGAACAAAATTAACCAGTTATTAACCGGTTACCAGCATTTCAGAATAATGTTTTCACTCAGGAACAATTGAAAGAGATTTCATTCCTGTTTTCATTTTTGTTCCTTGAACTGTTTTTAGTCCCTGCAAAAAACACAACCCATATAACACCCAAACTAAACTACAAATTATGTTTCACTTTTTGAAACTACAGTTTCAAGTTTTTGGAACTCACTATATGTTTAATGTTCCTTAATAGTAACTTAAAATGATACTAATACCAAGATCTTAGTGAGAAGAATATTGAAAATGTATTATTATGTTGGCTTGAGGAAGCTTTTAAAGACGCTAACTACCACCCCTGTAGTCGCGAGTTCGAATCCAGGGTGTGCTGAGTGACTCCAGCCAGGTCTCCTAAGCAACCAAATTGGCCCGGTTACTAGGGAGGGTAGAGTCACATGGGGTAACCTTCTCGTGGTCGCTATAATGTGTGGTTCTTGCTCTCGGAGGGGCGTGTGGTGAGTTGTGCGTGGATGCTGCGGAGAATAGCGTGGGCCTCCACACGCGCTACGTCTCCGCGGTAACATGCTCAACAAGACAAATGATAAGATGCGCGGACTGACGGTCTCAGACGCGGAGGCAACTGAGATTCATCATCCGCCTCCCAGATTGAGGCGAGTCACTACGCCACCATGAGGACTTAGAGTGCATTCCAAATTGGGGAGAAAAGGGGAGAAAAAAAAAAAGAACATATCAAATCAGCAATAAAATCTGACAATACTGTAATCATAAATTGTGATTTGTTTTTACCTCATATTCCGCTAAAAAACTACATTTTCCCGGCTTGTACAGCTAATGCGCATGCGCGTTCTCGAGTTGATTGACAGGTGATGTCTGTATCTAAAAGGTGATTGGCTCTTTTAACTGTAAGGCGGGACTTCCTTTCTACATCTGTTGACCATTGTAGCTTCTTAGTTGAGCGTTCGAATTTCTCCCATTCATTTTAATAGAAGTGTCCCATCTTTGCTAAATAGTCTCTGTCGGGACTTACGGTTTTCATACAGTGGAACATCAAAAATCAGAACAATCCCATAGACTTACAATGATGGAATGTTCAAACGGCCAACGAAATGCTCCTTAATTCAAACCCCAACTGTCAACAAGTAGTTTTTAAACTTTTAAAACTATTTTAAAAATTATTTCGTTAAGCCAACATTAATGTTTTAGAATTGATGTTTATAATATTCCAGTTTGCTGTATGAACACTGTGATTTCCCTGTTAACTGGATTGTAAAGCCCAGATACTCACGGATGCAGTGCTAAAAGAAGTTTGTGTATGTTTTTCTTTAGATCAGTGAACAGTATGCATATCTTGGTGGGGCAGCTCAGTGGTCATAATGCCCAGTGTCAGCTGGAAGCAGCATGTTGTCTCCATGAGCTGTCTCACTCTCCTCACCCCAGCGTTGGTCAGGCCTGTCTGCCTGCTGGCCCGTATCTCCTCACCTACCTCTCTGGTCAGAGCACTAAGCTGACGGTCAGTGGCTAGCTTGCTTTAAAGTCAGTATCAGAGGGATACAGTAGACTTCATTGAGCTTTTTCTCTTCTGTCTGTTTTCCTTTAGGAACTCTGTTTATACACTCTAGGAAACCTGTGTCCTGACAGCGCTTTAGTTAGAGAGAAGCTCCTGGCTCAGGGAATTCTTTCTGCCCTGACAAACTGCTTTCAGGTATGTTTACATTTAGTTTGCTAACAATACATCATCACCTCAAGGTTTAAATCAGAAGCTGCATTAAAAACTTAAATGTTGTATGTGGTCTGTAGGTGCTCAACATCCAATCAGTGTTCCTCTGAGCTGAAGTGAGAGAGCTTCTGCTGGATTCACCTCAACAAAAACTTTTTATTTGATTTTTTTCTCCTTTCTAGAATCAGAGGTATAACCTTGCTGTGGTGGAGGCCATTGGCTTCACTTTATACCAGTTGCTGCAGGCCAGAGATGCTGCTGAACAAATCATCCTGTAAATTATCTTCCTCATGTGTTTCATTAACATATCATGTTAGTCTGAAGTACGTCTGAAGTCTGTTTAACTGCAAACTGCAAGCAAACTGAAACTGATATGATGTAATATAATTAAATACTGTGGTTCTCGACAAATAACGTGATCTTGTATTGTGTTGTATTTTATTTTACACCCCTCAGAGCAGTCATGGCCTGTGGAATAATCCCTCATTTGATCTCAGCGTTGACTCCAGATGCAGAGTTTGGGTTTGGAGCAGCAATTGAGTGCGCGTGGTGTTTGCACTATTTAGTCAGCAGGTGTGGTGGCCTTTTCTTCGTTCATTAAAGCTTGTTTCTCAACATTGCCAGAAAATAATGGAGAATTGTTTTAAACCTGTTTTTAACATATTGTTCTATTCTTTTAGATTACATAAATTCTCCTTTCATATGACACTGATGTTCTGGTTTGCAGTGATGTGGATCACTCAATGCTGCTTGCTCAAGGGGCCCTCTCACAGTGCACTGCTGTCTTAGTAACACTAGGAGGTGCTGTTGCTCGAGGAAACCTTGTGGATGGAATGGAGCTGGTCAGTCATCATCACAGAGATATACATTGCCCACTTCACAAACATACTGTATATACTGTACATACTGCAAGGCACTCAATTTTTCAGTAGTATAAAGCATTTACATTTTTGAGCCAACTGCCTTGGTCAAGAAAAACACATCAGTATCGTATTAAAGTGTTTCCCAATATAGCAACAACCAATGAATTTCAGTCATTAATCAATCTTTCAATCAATCTCGAACTTGAGTATATTCATATGTGGGGGAAAAAAGCTAAACGAATGAATGCTTCCTTGGTCTTATGGGTCAATTTGACTCCTTTTGAATTTTTAGCATCAACTTTTACATCAACTTAACTTTAGCTCCACAGAGGTGATCTGAACCTGGCAATGTAATTTTTTTACATTTCATGTATTTATACACAAAGCTACAAAAAATTCCCTACTAAAACAAAAAATTACCATTTTAATGTTCAATTTCAAAAGCTTTTAATACTGGTTGTGTTTGTTCTATCTCTCTACTTTTGGTCTTAAATCGTTCAAGTTGCCATCTAACACTAAAAAAACAAAACGATTTTTTTCTCTATCACCTTCTGTCACAATATACAGATCTGAAAGGCCATGGGAGTCCCAACTCTGAACATAGACATCCAGTCTTTTTTGAGAAGCCTCACCATAAAATTGTAGAAAAGGTCAAAATGTTATTATAAAAACACTCATACTCATAATTTCACACACACACACACTCCTCCACACACACACACACTACATATAAGTACATACACACAGACACCCACAAACACTCATTGGCAACAGACACAAATGCAAACGCAAGTTAAAAAAATAAATAAATAAATAAATAAATAAATAAATAAATATATATTCATTTGTTCAAAAGTTATTTTATTGTTAATTCAGTGTTCATTATATGTTTATTAAATGTTCGTCATGTTCAAATGATTTATAATAAACATATAAACACCTTTTAAAGGTGCACTCAGTAATTTTTTCTTTGTGTCATCTTGGATTTACAGTGACACCTAGTGGTGTGGATGCAGCATGATTAAAAATCAATAGTTTTCAGTTCCAGATGCCATTGTAGAAATTCACTATTCACAATCAGTCATGATTAATTTAATCCAAGAGTGAAAGTGTCCAATAACAAGATGGTTATTGAGATTGAGTGGTATTCAGCTGGTCATGTGATTCTAAAATGGCCGTCCCCATGAGGGCGCCCCTGCCCCATGTAGAATAAAACAGTTTTTATAAGGTTACTGATATGACTAGAGTCCTCATCTCATGTGAGTGGTAATGCTTTTATACATATGTTTCGAAATTACAATTAATTTCTTTAGGAGTAAAACTTTTTTAATGGGAAAAAATTACTGAGTGCACCCATAAAAAAAAAAAAGGTGAATAATGCAAAATAGTTATTGGATTATTTTGTTCAAATAATCATCAGAAGAGTTTGAAAGTAAAATTGTGAATAATAAAAAAAGTGAATAAAAAAATGTCTACTCCTATTACTGCTTCTATAAGCCCCAAATAGCCACAAACTCTATCAGCTCTTACCTTAGGTTGATTTGTACAAAACAAATTAAAAAAAATAATACACAACAAAAAATGCAGTTCAGGAAAAAAGTATTATAAACAAATCATTGTTTGAATATGAATGATGTACATTATTGCAAACCTGAGGTTTTTAGCTTCCAAATGACACAAAGATCACATTTGTAGTCCATTCAGAGGCCGAGATATTCCACAAAACATGGGGGAAAGGGCAGGGCTTCCCAAAAAAGACTGGATGTCTATGGGTGGAGTCACAAACCGGGTGCCGCCTGCTTTTCAGATCTGTATGTTGTGATAGAAAGTGATAGAAAAAAGTGTTTGCAGCCATCTAGTGGAATGATCTAAGACTAAAAGTAGGGAGATTGAGAAAACAGAGCCTTTATTACAAGCTTTTAAAGCTTTTTTTTAACAAGATTACTGAAGGTGCATTGGGGCGTCCTCTGCTTTTCAGATCTGTATATTGTGATGGAAGGTGATAGAGAAAAAAAGATTTTTTCTAATGTTAGCTAAAACCTAGACTAATGATTTAAGTAAAGAGGTAAAGCAAACAGAGCCTTTATTACAAGCTTTTGAAATTGAACATAAAAAATGGTCAGTTAATATATATATATATATATATATAAACATACACACAAATACCTTCATCTGGTGATTATATAGGCTATAAAAAGCTTAATTTGGTAAATACTATAGAGCCTTGTAACATAGCCAAGTTACCGTCATTTCAAAATAAGAGTCCCCGGTGTGTTTCGGGCTTGTTTATTTTTAAAAGTCCCACGTTATGGACCACATTTTTACTTTTTCTGGTTATTATTGGGGTTTTGGTTGAACAATACACTTCATCTGGGATTTTATTAATTTTGGACTCTGCTTCTGTAACAGTAAACAAAGACTAAAAATATTTTAACATTCTATTAATTGATTTGAAAATGATCTGCTGATTAATCGTTTATATGCCTTTTCCACCACCTTAGTTATCGGTATTGGCAAAATCCACTATCAGCTTCCAATTATTTTAGATTATGATCTTCATTTAAATAGAAATAAATGCCTTACTAAAATACATTTGATGAATCCTGAGAAAAAAATAAGACATGAAGCCTATTTTTAGGTCCATAAAGGATATATTTAGCATTGTGATATTAATTTAATGGCACATGCCACTGTTTTCATTGCCAAAATAATGAAGAAAAATGTCATTCCTGCTGTAATGCAAACAAACAAATGTAATAAAAATAATAGTATATTTTAAATATACTGTATGTTGTAAATATACTGTGTTTCAATAATAAGAATCTAATGAGAAACACCTTTGAGAATAATTAATGAGAATTACTATATATATATATATATATATATATATATATATATATATATATATATATATATATATATATATATATATATACACATTTATATAGCTTCAGCCCTCAAGCTGAACCAGTGACACCTTTGTTTCAGCAATATGATGTCGTTGGTTCATCAAATCACACATGATAACTCTCATCATCTGAAAAACTTCCTCTCATAGGAATAATACCTGCTTCTCTCTGGTCCATGACTTTTTTTCTTTGCAGCTCATTTGGCCTCTCCTGCGTTGCCTTGGTAACCTGCTGGTCCAGAGTAAAGGGTGTGATGTAATGCCAGAGGACACTCGTCTCCTCGCCACCCTGTGTGTCTTCAGCCAGGCTTATCTTCACTCTCACCCGGCTCTGTGTAGAGAGAGCCTGTGGGCCCTCAACAACCTCACTGGTGAGCAGGACACATTTAAAATGTGATGTCATTTTCCTACCCAATTATTTCAGTTCAAACTAAAACTAAAATAAATATTCAAACTAAAATAAACTAGTATTTGAGTGGAGAAAACACCATTGTCAGAATGTCATTTATATTTCTCAGCTGGTTCCAGCGGGTTTTGCTCTGGTCTGCTGCTCCTTAAACTAGTTCCTGTGTTGATTCAGCTTCTGTCTTTCTCTAAAGGAATCAACTCAATGGTGAGGAGTGTGTGTGCATATATACATGAGGTTAAAATGAAATTAAATATGTCATTGGGCTGGCAGAAGAGAAAAATGATGAGGTGTATGACATTAAATTTACACATATAAAGTCTGACCTTAAAAGAAGTTATCAACCTAAAATATTTTTTGTAAAGAGTTTATTTTTAATGTCAAGGTTGTTTTTGGAAATTGTCTTTGGAAACTGTAGCAGCTTAACAATAAGGACTAGTTTTATATATATATATATATATATATATATATATATATTTACTTATACTTTTCATACTTTTATGGGGGAGGGGGAGAATGTTTTTACTGAAAACAAATCAATAATCAAATACATGTCATGCCTGATTTTTTCCAACTGATGCTTCCAAGTCATTATTTCAATTTTGACAAAACCTACGGAGCCTCATAGAGGACAAAGAGGGAATTTTATTTTCTGAAACAGTTTTATGTTCCCTCACAATTATTTTGGGTTCCCTTGCAATAAACCATGATTTTATTACAGTATCCTCAACTGAACTATGGTATTTGAAATAAAACCACAGCACATTATTTACCATGGTTTCACTATAGCACATGCCCCTCAGATTTTTGAGCCAAGAGGATATTGAATGGATTATTTGAACTTCCAAAAACATATTTGCACCTTTGATAATTAAATTAAATGATTATTGCATGTACAAACGAATGCCTGTGACCAAATTCTTTATTCACGTCTAAATCCAGTCAAGTCATATGCGTTCCGCTACACGCGATGTCCACTGCTGCATCGGAGATCAGGTTCGCGAGGAAAAGCGTGGTGTTATGGTAATAAAAAATAATTAATTGCATCGACTTCAGTGCAGTTAGCGCTTGCCAACTATGTCTGATCTCTGTGGAACAGTCAATCTTTTTTTTTTTTTTTTAAATTCTTATAGATTGTCTATGTTTTTGTTTGATCGGTCGCTGTTCATTTACTCTGGTGCTGAAATGCATTTGACAGGTTTTGTGGCGTCTTTACTCTCTTTTCTTAATAATCAAAGAAAGCAGCTTGTTATATTATTTCAATGTGAATCCTTTCCTTTTCAATAATTATTAAGCCTTTAAGTTAGAAAGGCTGTTTTTCATGGGCCCTCGGTAGCTGCAGGTTCTGTATTTTCAATGGGAGAACAGATCGAAGCAGAAGCGTTTGTGATACGCTTACGGCACACACTTCGCAGAAAAAAAAAAATTTGATCTTTTCCCGGCTGCTGTGTGTCATTGAGCACTCAGACTTGACTTTAATCAGCCAGCATTTAGCTTTTAGTCAGTTCCCTTAAAAACATTCTGATCGATCACCCTCAATCCCTATATACTAAATAATCTTTGTTTCCAATGATAATCCCAGTATCATGGGAAACAAAGACAATGCTGGTTATTTATGTTATACACAAGACTACATTTATGAAGACCCAACCTGCTTTCAATATTTTTTTTTATCAGGTACATTTGTGAGATGTATTAAGAAGAAGAATACCACTAAATGACTGAATGTATTAGAAAGCCTTGGAATAACCTAACTTTGGTTTACAAAAATAATGGGGGGGGTTTTCACTTTTTCTCTTCTTCTTTTTTCCCCCTCTTTGACCATTAAGTTGTTGTCTGCTTGACTTAGTTGAAATGTTTGTCATAATGCTTTGGTGCCTTGTTTGTTGTGTATTTGAAATTGTTGCAATAAAAGCCCTGTATAGTGCATTGTGTGGCCACATTTAAGACCATATTCGTGGTTAAAATATGTTATAGATAAATAACACACTTTTGCACTCAAATGCAAAACATTTTATATAGTTAATTTTCTTAGTTTTATTAGCCATCATTTACACTTAACACGTAACACAAAATGTACAGGATTGCCTCATTCAGAGACAGGCTGCATGTTGTCACTCTCTATTGAGCTGAAGCAGTTGTGGGCATCTTTGCATTTGTGCTGGCGCCTTTTGCACCACCTCTCGTGTTTATAGAAAGTGCTTGTGAAAAAGAGGTCACAAGATTGCAAAAAAGTGATGTAAAGCCACCTGAAGATGTCATAAAATGTAACCAAATGCAACCATTACAGGGAGACATTTATTGACTTTTATTGAGTTATTAAAAAAGTGATACTGTTTCCTTTGATTTATACTAATTGGAGGGGGTTTGTTGGATTTGGGTTGCGGTGGCTGACCTTGGTGCCCCCTCAAAAAAAAATAGGTGCATGATGCCCCGTAACCCACATTCACCATGTAACCATTTTTGTGCCAAGTAAAAATGTAACCATTTTTTTTAAACCATGGTAATTTTACCACAAATTAACCATGACATTAGTGCAGTAAAGCTAACCATATTTATGATAGGATGATTATTATTTTTATTACCATAGTTTTACTTTTCCTGTATTATTACTATGGTTTTACCACAGTAAAATACTGTTACTGTAGTAAAACCATGGTACATTTTGTGGTTATGGTTTTTGTACAGATACCACAGTTGATCTATGGTTACTATATTAAAATCATGGTTAACCCTTTTGAAAATTAACCATGGTAGGACTACAGTAAACAGAGTTTAACCATGGCATTTGTGTTAATACCATAGTAACCACAACATTTACCATGGTAAAGTATTACTGTAGTAAAACCATGATTAATTGTATCCGAACCAGGGTTTTGGACCAAAAAACAAAACATGGTTACTACAAGATTACTATAGTAAAACTATGGTTAGAGGAATATTCCAGTTTTATTACAAGTTAAGCTCAATCGACAGCATTTGTGGCATAATGTTGATTACCACAAAAATTAATTTGGACTCGTCCCTCCTTTTCTTTAAAAAAAGCAAAAATCTTGGTTACAGTGAGGCACTTACAATGGAAGCGAATGGGGCCAATTTTTAGGGGGTTTAAAGACAGAAATGTGACATTTATAATTTTATAAAATTAATTAACATTAAATCTTTTGGTAAAACTCGTGTATCATTTAAGATTTAAAGTTGTTTAAATCATTGTTGTGGATGTTTTAGGATTTAAGGCATTATGTCGTCATGACAACGAAGCTGTAAAATTGTCTATAACTTCGCATAGAAAAGGTCAGTAAATGACTTTATCACACTAAAATCATATTATAACACAAATATTGTTTACATCTTGTGGCTATACTTTTGAAACAGTGAGTATTTTATCATTTATGAGTTGGCCCCATTCACTATTCATTTGTAAGATTTTTGCTTTTTTTAAAGAAAAGGAGAAACGAGTCGAAATGTACTTTTGGGGTAATCAACATTATGCCACAAATGCTGTCGATTCAGCTTAACTTGTATTGAACCTGGAATATTCCTTTAGTTTATTGCGAGTGCACCCAAAACTTATTGGGAGGAAACACAGTGTATTTCAGAAAATAAATCCCCCTTCCTCCCAAGAGCTCCGTAAAAACCTCATCAATGTAGGCCAACTATATAATGTTACCTAACTGACAAATTTGCAAATTTATAAATCTATTTCCCACTGAAAACCAAATGTTTTAGTTTGCAAGACATAAATACACATGAACAAGGTGAACGAATGTAAGATATGGTTTCAATGCAGAACACTGGCCCGATAGTGACAGTCTCAGTTGTTGAGCCCTGTTGATACTTGTTTGATTCTGATTCATAATTAAATGCTCTGATGCTGAATCTCATAGTAAATCACTGTTTTGACAGAGTGGCATAACCACTTGATATACACCACATGGACCACATGAACAATATTTTTTTAAGGTCCAAAATACTCATGTTCACTGTCACATCAACATTATTTTAACAGACACACCCTTATTTCAGTTCTTACTCTCATTCCCTGTATGCTGTCTGTTTTGAAACAGGTGCTGAGAGTTGTAGGTAATATCGGCTATCATGGCACACAATACTGTGTTGGGTTGATTCAGGCTGGGCTGCTCACTGCTCTCTGTGCCACACTGAAGATGGCCGAGCCTGAAGTGGTGACTCTGAGCCTGGAGTTGCTGCACATGCTGTTATCCAGTAGCCCACAGGTGAACAGAACAAGAACCCTTCTCCCACTTTATGAAGCTTATGATGGGCTCACTCACAGTCACTGGACAAGTCCGATGAACTGAAGCCCTGCTACTCTTGACAGGTGCTTGTGGAGTTCACGAGGATGAATGGTGTTCCACTGCTGGAAGCGATTCAGTATAACAGTGAAGCAGAGCAGCGTGTCAGAGCTGCCTACATTCTCCATCATCACTTTCCTTCTTTCTCTGAGGTCAGCATTGACTACTATATTTTATTTCATTCTAATATTATTATATGAGAATACTGACTGGCCTGACAGAGCGACACTGGATCAGCCAATGGCATGAGTTTGGGGCGGGACTATCTGTTAACTGACCAATTGCAGACGGGCGGTTGTACATAAATACATAAAATGTAGTCGTATCTATTTTCTCACTCTTTTTTCTGTTTGTTTTAAAGGTGGATGAGACCTGTTCCTCATAACACTGGAGTTCAAAGACAGAACAGCAGAGATGTATTGTTCACATTTCTCAACAGATGGAAGTTGTATCGTTGCATTTTAGTACTTGCAAAGTTATTCGTTTACTTTGGTTTTCTGAAGTGTACAGAAATTAATCCAGTCTTTTTTTCCACCCATGTGAAGCATGTTTGCTGCTACCTGCTGTTCCCACTGGCCCATTGATGCAAAAAACAGCATATTCTACGATACTATAAGAACACGAGAACTCTTAAGTGCCAAAAGAAAAGTGATTGTGTTTTGTCTTCTAAATTCAACACAGCAGTAACCAGTGACGACTGTTTTTACACACTCAGCATGTTGAGTGAAAACAATAAAAAATAGTTCATTCTGTTGTATTTGCAATGCATGCACATATATTTTGTATATTATAAACAAAATAGTGAATACTGCTGTAAATGTATTCCCTACTAAAATGTACTATGGTAACCATAGTTTGAAAGTGTACATTTATCAAGAATGTACACAAAATGAAAGAATGTGCATAAAACCGAAAAGGAACAAAATCTTGTGGAGAACGTAACCGAAAACGGGAACAAAGTCCCTTTCAATTGTTCCGGAGTGAAAACTTTATTTTTAAATGCTGGTTTTATTCCAATAATGTTTATTTATTTATTTATTTATTTTCCGAAACCAAAGATTTATCATTGTAAATTTTCAGAATTACACCGCATACTGGTTCCTGAAAAAATGAGGCTTCTCACTTCAGTTTTTCTCGCATCACACAGTTCTTTGCCATAATCGAACAATGTGGATGTAGATCGATATAATACGTTAATACAGATCTGATGCTGATAGGTTTTGACTGAGAAGCAGATCTGTAATTACAATTAGTTTATCTATACAGTTTATTATTATTATTATTTTTAATTCAGGCCTTACTTTGGCCATTGCAGATAAACAGTCAAAGGCAATGACTGTGTGCTCCCTTCTGTTTTCACAAATGTTAGTTATTAAATCAGTATGAAGTTGATTCAGGACTTAATTAGCTCCAGTGCATGTGCTCTCTGTGGGTACAGGGTTTAAAACAAAAACCAGAATAATTCAGCCTGCTTAAAGTGACTTTTAGTCCAAATGCGCTCACGCAGTGTGTGCATGCAAGAGAGAGAGATTCAAATTATTCACTGATTTTAGATGTCCAGGTGCATATTTTAAATAATTTTAGGGACATGTTTTATGAACAGAATACATTTATTGAAAATATTTGTTTTAAATAGGCTACTGTATAATATGCTTGTTACGATGTTTTATGCTGATAATGCACCCAAATGGTAATAAAATATGTGCTTATTTTGGTTGAGCCCAGTCCCTTATTTTGAGCTTGTTTTTCCACACCAGGTCGCTTGTTTCTCTTGCGAGATCTGGCAGCACTGCTACTGGAATATCACAAACTCTTAGCACATAGTACTGTCATTTTATAAAGAATGTTATTAACTGTTCTTTTACTGCGTTATAACCGGTTACCACTTGGAAAGGAGGCTGAGGAACACCGGAACGGAAAAAACAAAAAAAACAACCGTTTCTGCTCCGAACGCACCGAAATGAAAAACATTTAGTTTTCAGTCGCTGGTAACATCAGTTGTGTTTGGAAACTACGGTTTTGCTATGCATCCATAAAAGCTACACGCTTTATTTCGTTTATTATATTCTATTTAAATGAAAATAAATAAACATATATACAGTTGTATATTTATATATAAAAAGTTATTATTTCCAAACATTTAAATATAAAAATAGCTTTATCTATTCATATTGAAATCTATTAAATTGTTTTGTTTTTGTTATTACAGGGTTAAGATCCATTGAAAACAGTGGCACAAACAGCAGCAGCACGTCTGATGTCTTTATGTATCATCGCACTTTTACGAAACATTACAGCAGTGTCCATGGCTGAAGGTGACGCGATTATTTGTGTTTAATCCACTCAATAGTGAGATTTACAGCGCGTTTGATGAATATTTCTGTGCTAATATACATGTGTCTTATGAGTTATGATGCCCATAAAGCTCAGTTCACTTAGAGCTCACAATGACATTTGTCTGGTTTTAAAGGAATATTCTGGGTTCAATTCAAGTTAAGCAACAGCATTTGTGGCATAATATTGATTATTAAAAAAATGAATTGCATCATCATGACAACGGAGTTGTAAAATTGGCTATAACTTTACACAGAAAAGGTTGGTAAGTGATTTTATCACACTAAAATCATGTTTACATGCATATTGTTTATGTCTTGTGGATATACTTTTGAAAAAGTGAGTATTTTAACGTCCAAAAATTGTCCCCCATTAATTTCCATTGTAAGTGCCTCACTGTAACCCAGATTTTGGCTTTGGCTTTCCCCTACTTTTCTATGTGAAGTTATAACTAATTTTACAACTCCGTTGTAATGATGACGCAATGACATAAATTCTAAAATGCCCATAAAAAATTGTGATTTTAACAACTTTAAATCTCAAATATACATGAGTTTTAACAGAATATTTAATGCAAGTGCTTTTATCAAATTATAAGCTTCACATTTCTGTCTTTAAACCCTCCAAAAATTGGCCTCATTCACTTCCATTGTAAGTGCTTCACTGTAACCTTCATTTTTTGCTTTTTTTTTTTTTAAAGAAAAGGAGGGACGAGTCTAAATTAATTTTTGTGGTATTCAACATTATGCCACAAATGCTGTCGACTGAGCTTAACTTTTATTGAACCTGTAATATTCCTTTAAAGTATTTATAATTGTAATTAATTAATTATATTTATTTATCACACATTTCCACTGAAATTCTTTTTTTATCCCAGCTAAGCTGGGGTCAGAGTGCAGGGTCAGCCATGATACAGCACCCCTGGAGCAGATAGGGTCAAGGGCCTTGCTCAAGGGCCCAACAGTGGCATCTTGGTGGTGGTGGGGCTTGAACCCCTGACCTTCTGATTAGTAACCCAGAGCCTTAACCACTGAGCCACCACTGCCCTAACCTTTAATTATGTATTGACCATATATTCATATTCATAGTTTCCCAGGTTTAGTGACTAGATAGGACACATATGTATATTACACTCAGTGCTTTGGGACAGATTTTGTCTACATTCTGGAAACCTAGTAAAACCCTAAATCTGACATTTTTATGAAAGCAGACAAGGGTCCCCATGATGAAAACAACTTTATTTACATACAAAAAATGCTTTAATGAAAATGTAAAAATGCAAAAAGGTTTGTGAGAGATTTAGGGAATAGAAAATATCATTAACTCAGTGTAACGTGGTTCAGGATGGGCAAGGAGGAGGTGGGAACAGTCACTCCTCCGCCCTCTGGTGGACGACAGCCGCTCCTCACCTGGCGGATGTTGGCGAGTACTCTGACCCCTGGTGGACGGTAACGGCTCCTCCCCTTCTTGGCGGACAGTAGCGGTTCCTCCAACTCCCAGTGGCCAGCAGCGGTGAGGACTCCACGACAGCGCATCCCTCCTCCTTCCCGGGTTTTGGCACCAATGTAACGGGGTTCAGGATGGGCAAGGAGGAGGTGGGAACTGGCAGAACAGTCAACTTAAACAAACATAAACACACAGACACACACACAGCGGCCTCATGTGTCTCTCTCCCTCTCTAGCTGGCGCCTCCAGCTCGTGTGTGTGTGTGTGTATGTGGTCTTTTGTTTGTCATGTCCCCTACAGTGAGAGTAAAATGTATGAAAAACCTATATTATGGGAACCAACCTTGTGGGAAAACAGCTACATAAAAAGGGACTAAATCATGTTTACACAAAATAACTACACATGGGTGTGGGGTTTATTTATTGTAGAACATTATGTCGATGGGAGGTTCAAACCATGATATAAAACAACGTGTGTGTGTGTCTGTCTAATCAGGGTCTCCTGCAGAGCTGCTGACAGGCTGTATTTCAATGGGACCCTGCTGAGCGGTATGCACTCGCACCAAAACACAACATGCATTCAACATGTAAACCTTCATTCAACATGATAATACCTAACTCAAACAAAATCTGCATACAGCACGATAAAGCTTTAAGCAAACACAACATGCATTGAACAAGATCAAGCTCATCCAAAAACAGCATGCATCCAACGTGATACAGTTTCACCCAAAGACAACATGCATTCAACATGCTGAAACTTAAACACAGCTGTGGAGGCGGGGGTGCGATCGAGCGCCGATCTGTGGATAATGAGGTCCGGGAAGAGTGGTTAAGGATTTACACCTGTGCTAAAACCTGTCTGTATTCCCAGTGAACTGTGACATGGAGATAAAAGGGGAGGAGACGGCGGCAGAAGGGAGAGAGCTGAGCTTCCATCATGTGTGTGCAAGTTTGAGAGCGTTCTGCTGAAATGCGAAGATTTTTGTGTTTGAATAGAGACTGTATTTTGGAACAAAGTACGCCGTCTCAGAGAACTTAGGGATTTGCTACAGTGGTTCCGACCTCAGCTCCAGGAGGGCCTGATGTTGCATCTGGTGGATGCCAGCAATTTTTTTTGACGATCTCGGCCAGAGGCGAGGACTCCATGACGGTGATCTTCCTCGTCCCGGGTTTCGGAACCATTGTAGCAACTCCCTAAGTTATGTGGAATGAGGAAGCGGGAGACAGCGTACTTCGTTCGAAAAGAACAGTCTTTATTCAAACACAAAAATCTTTTCTTTTCAGCAGAATGCTCTCAATCGCACACACACGCCCACTGGAAGCTCAGCTCTCTCCCTTCTGCCGGCATCTCTTCCCTTTTTATCTCCGTGTCACAGTTCACTGGGAATACAAACAGGTGTTAGCACAGGTGTAAATCCTTAACCACTCAGCTTTCCGGGACCTCACTCTCCACAGATCGGCGCTCGATCACACCCCTGCCTCCACAACAACATGCATTCAACATGATAAAGCCTCACTCAGACACAAAACATATTCAGCATGCTGGAACTTAAAACACAACATGCACTGAACATGATGAAACCTCAGCATAACATATAACAAAGCATTCAGACAGCAACAGCGTTATGGTGTTCAAAAGCGAATCCCAATAACATGAACACATATTCGAATGGTTATTTCTAATCAGTTTATGACATAGGCTATGTCTCACATATTTCAAATGTAGATCTCCTCCTGCTCTTTAGATTCTCATCTGCATGAAGTTTATTTGTGTAGGAGCGTCATGCAGGTACGTACAACCAAACAAATCATCTATTTTTCATAGACCAAACATGTTTTCAGATAAGCAATGAAAGTATGTTACATGATTTACACAAAATTCTCAGACATGACCCATGACTGGATCAAGTCAGATACCTTAGTCATCTCTTTGCCAGACAGACTCAAATGCTTCATGCAAATTTAAGTTCTTCTCCTATTTTTCTGTGTTTTCACTGTTACTCAGAAAAACGTCTCCGGTTACTCATGTAACCTCGGTTCCCTGAGATGAAGGGAATGAGACATTGCATTTGAACGATATTCAAACGTCATTTCATCAGAATTTCTGACTGAGGGACAGGAACACATCGCTTGTTCCTCGAAACTCTGACGTAGTAGTGCGGCCAAGTTATGCATTGTATCATTCCCTTCATCTCAGGGAACCGAGGCTACTTGAGTAACCGGAAACATTCCTTATCGATTTAGTTCACTCGACATTGCATTTGAACGCTATGGGGAATGGAGTCCCATCACGCCGCAATACGTGGCATCATACCCTAGAAGTACCAGGGTAGAAACACTTAGAAGAATGTGTATATGAGGTCATGGCCCTTCGGGCGGTGACTTATATGTCTTCAAGTGTGTGTGAAAATGAATAACCCCACATGGTGAAAACCAGATGGAAAGTTAATCTTAATCTGAGGATCTAGATGAGTCATATAATACACGCAGAATAATTAACCCCTTCATAACCAGAGGTAGGGAGGTTTTATTCCATTGGAAGTGCTTGTGACTTCTAGTGGGCGTAAATTGGATAGCAGCCTACCCAGGCGGCTGTATTAAAATGATAACAGGTAGCCCGCATGAATAAGGAGCTCAGGCTCTCCCACTGGGTGAAGGAATAGTAGCTCTCTAGACAGAGAGGACCCACGAAGCAATGGATGCAACATCTAGGTTTTAAAACCTCGCGAATGTGTTCTGCGAAGACCATCCTGCTGCAAAGCATATATCCTATAGGGATATACCGTTTGTCCATGCCCATGAGGAAGCCAAGCCTCTAGTTGAATTCGCCTTTACGCCAATAGCATCTAATGCCCTGTGACTCATAAGCCAGGGCAATTGTATCAACAATCCAGTGAGAGAGCCTTTGCTTGGAGATGGACATGCCTTTTGTGCATCCTCCATAACAAACGAAGAGCTGATCTGACAGTCTAAACTGGCGAGTGCCCTCCACATACATGTGCAATGCCTGCACAGGGCATAATAAATGCGCTAACTGCTCCTCACCCGAATTAGACGGTGGAGAAGAGAAAGCTTGTACGTGCACTATCTGAGCCCTGAATGGTGTGGAAAGCACCATAGTCATATAGCCTTTTGTGGGTTAGATGATGGCTTTTGAAAGCCCCGGACCGAATTCCAGACATGAACTGTCAAAAGACAGCACCTGTATTTCACCAACCCATTTTACTGGGGCCAGAGCCAACAGCAGTGTAGTCTTTAAAGAGAACACACGCAACTCAATGGATTCCAGTGGTTCGAACGGGGGGCTCGTGAGTGCCATCAGCACCAGATTTAAGTCCCATGTTGGAGCTTTTTGATCAGATCATGTCTGCCTATAGAGGAACCAGCCTCTGGGGCATGAAATGCCGATATGATCGCTACATAGACCTTAAGGGTTGACGGAGTAAGACCAGCATCCAACCGCTCTTGAAGGAATGTAAAGATCTCCGTTATGGAGCAATTCAATGGGTCTATGTTGCGTGAAGAGCACCAATCCACAAACGCACGCCATTTAAGTGCATAGAGGCGTCCCTGGCGCGACAGCATGTCTGCTTATGTTACATGAGTGCAACATATGATCTAATCACTCCAATGTCCTGCAAGAAATACTCCACAAAACAAACTCCAACCGATAGGAGGCATAAGCACAAAGAACGTGCAGATTCATCCACAACATGTTCAACAATTGTCGCCAAATTTCTTTCACCTCAATGGCCAAATTGAGTCTCGGGCTTTCGGCCTGCTGCTCGTGGGCTTCAGCTTGAGCCCGTAAGTGTCTTAATGTGTCCAGAGCCTGAGGATTTTGAATTCTTTGACATATTGTCTTCCTAGAACAGTTAAGAATCATGGTGTATCGAGTCTCACCGGTTTATGACACAAAAAGTATTAAAACTAGCAAAGTGTGCAGAGCTCGCCATTCACACGTCCGAACCTCACATGGCACTACGTGACTCCAACTGAGATTCTTATTAAAATATTTTACAATATTTCATTTGATGCATAAAGAATCATTAGGTTCACATTTTTATTGCCAGGAGAATGTAACATATGATACAATGATATACATATACATTAATTAATTCACATTTGATAATCCTGTTTAAAAATATGGGCTCAGCATCTTGACAGTTTTCGGTAGTTTCAATTGTTTTAATATGCTGCCTAATGATGCTCGCTCATAACGTCAGTGTATTTGTATAAAAGACTCACAAATGATAATTCTCTCTAATTAAATGTGAATGAATAAATGGAAACAAATAAGTCCCAATGCGTGGGCATTCTCGTGAACGCTAAGTGTTGCAGAAAAGTGTTTATCATGGTCTTCATTGCTGCATCCCTCCAGCAAATCAGTGTTTGTTCTTCTTGTTTCTTCTTCTTTTCTTCTTCTTCTTCTCCTATTTTATGTTGGTTGGCAAAACAATCATTACTGCCTCAGACTGAATGGTCAGATCAGATACACTTTATTTGTCCCAATGAGGGAAATTTGTTTTGAGCATACATACATGTGCTGCTGGTCGTGTTGCTGCGAGAAAAAGCTTTGAGGCGTGTTGAAATTTTATAGTTATAGCATCCCTTAGTGGTTTAAAGCTGCTAATGTCTCATTAACACGGTGATCACGGTGGCAGAAAGCTTATTCTGGATGGATACCCACTGTATATAATCTGTATGTGCTGTGTGCTTCACAATGAATGTGTTAAGCTGACTGTTTGAACACTGAAAACACCTCATCATGAGCATCACGTGTGCTCTGGGTGTATGTGCAGGGCCACCGATAAGGGGGTACAACTTGACCTTTTGTCCCGAGCCCGGGCTTGAGGGGGGCCCACAGAAATGCTATTCCATATTGTAGAGCGCATCTAAACACATTCAGCGGGATACACGGATATAAACATGGAGACAGTGCGCAACAGCGAAAGCCATCTGGGTCACGCACGTTGATGGAATAACTGTCTGCAGCCCCAACCCCCTGTCAGACAACTGACTGGAAGGGGGCCCACTGAATACGTTTTGTACCGGGCCCAAGAATTTCTCACTGCAGCCTTGTGTATGTGTAGTAAATGACAGTGAGCAGAGTGCTCTGAAGTGTGCAGCACATACAGACAGTATAATTATTTTAATGAAATCATAGCTTTTTAGGGTTTAATAATCACACTGGGTCATGTAGCAAACTGCATATCTGGAAACGAAACTACCTTTGAAACTATCTTCAAAAACACACAGAAACGCCAAAATAAAAGCTTGATTTAAAGGAACGTGTGAAATGGGAAAAAAGATCATGTTTAATGCAATTAAAAAATAATAGTAGTAGTAGTAGTAATAATAATGTGTTAAAGCAATATCTCACATCTGTGATGTTCTGTTGTGCAGCACTTCATTTGAAAAAAATATTGTAACGGGTAAGGATGGGCAAGGAGGAGGCGGGAACCGGCTGAGCAGTCAACGAAACTTTTAGTGACATAAATCAACTTAAATACACAGCGGCCGCATGTGTCTCTCTCTCTCTCTCTCTCTCTCGAACTGGTGCCTCCGGCTCGTCTTTATCCCCCTCCCGGCCGATTAGGACAATTCAGCACCGGGCATGCATCCTCACGGCCCAGCCACGCCCTCCTCCTCATCACAGATATCTTCAGTGTTGTTGGATTGTGCTGTGAGGATTTTGTTAAAAAAAAATAGAAAAAATAATGCACTATTAAAATGTAATTAAAATAATTCTATATTCATTTGATTAAAAATGTAACAAATTAATTTGATTAGACACCATTTTGATGATGAAATGTAATAAAATTAAATTTGTGTTTTTACACCGTGACACATAAAATGTCCTGGAAAACTGTGCCTTGAAAATAGTGGGAACCCTGAATAAACCTGCTAATCGGCACAGTTCAAGTTTGTAACCAACTTATTTGCTCTGCAAATTCTTTGTAGGCTTTGGACTTTCAGGACACCAATATTTCAGGATGACCAGAGCAACATTTCAGATGCGATGATTGGTCTGCTGGTTAGTCCAGTTAATTACGAGTTATTCAGTCACATTAATGTTTTAGATGCGCATCTTGTATTTCTTATAAATTCTGTAGAAGTTTATTCAGTAATTGTGATTCCATCGTAATTTATGCACATTTCTTATTATCGAATGCAAAATGTATCCACCTCAAGTGAGTGTGTACGTTTTTTAATGCGTATTTTGGAGATTAACATTGCTGTAATGTTAACTATAAAACATTTGAGTTGTAAATTTAAACAATGACGATGGTTGGACCGCTGATTTTTTTTGAAAATGAATTCACACCCTGAGGTGGTTGCATAATGATGTGGCCTTTACACCTCAATAATTCAATGATTGTAGTCCGCTTACGCAGGCACTACCACCTGAAGGGCCCGATCATTTCTGTGTTGCTTACAATATGGACAGAATCACTGATTCCAGTCATAAAAATGTCATTAGGATTAAGCGCAGAATGTCATGGAATATAACATATTTGGGATGAAAATTAATGTTTGAATACACCATTAAGTACATTAAAATCGTGATATGACCTAATGTGATTATTAAACCGCAAAATGCTTTGATTTAATTAAATAAATACATAATCTTTATCTTCATGTTCTGTATGCTTCAAAGTGAATGTGTGAAGCTGGCTGCTCATATACTGCAAACACCTCATCATGATCATCACACGCACTGTGTGTGTGCAGCTTTTTTGTGATTCAGTAATCACAGTTGGCCATGTAGCAAACTGTTTATCCGGAGGCGAGATACTACTGTCAAAAACACACATAAATGGCAAAATAAAACCTTGATTTAAATGGACACATGAAATGAGGAAAAGACGACAATATATTACTACAGTACAGTAATTTAATATTTAATGTAATTATTCCAGTGTTTCAGATTGTGCTGTGAGGATTTTGTAAAAAAAATAAACAAAAAAAAACACTTCATTTGATAAAAATATTGCAATGTTATGTTGACAAATTCAATTAAAATAATTCAGTTTTTGATTAAAGTTTTAATGAATTAATTTCATTACACACTATTTTGATTATAACATTTGATTAAACTCTTAAATACGTGATTCAGAAAAAAATAACCATGCAATAACAACAATGTACATCAGGACCGTTCGTGTGTTTTTGCTTAAATATTACACCCGTTTGGCACATAAAATGTCCTGGAAAATTGTGCCTTGAAAAGAGTGGGAAACCTGAGATGAAAATGCTTTTAATTAAACAAAATTAGGGTTTCCATGGTCAAGGAAAACCTGGAATCTTTAAGTAAATTAGCTGCAAGCTGGAGATCTCCAAATGGGGTGGAATCTCCAAAAGAGGGCAGGGTTACTCCAAAAGGGGGCTGGGCCAACTCCAAAGGGTGGCGTCACCTCCACACACGGTTAGGGTTAGGGAATGGGTTAGGTTAGGGGCTTTCTATACTTGTGCTGGTGGTTTGGATCCCCTGCCCCTTTTTGGAGATCTGCCTGCAGTTATATCATTCTCAGAAATTTTGAAATTGTGAATGCAATTTTCTAATTATGCTTATTTTAAAAAATATTTAATTGGCAAGACATTGCTTTTTTTCTCCACAAAAATGATTTTTAGAAATTATTATCTAGTAATCATGAATTACTAGTAAAAGTCATGGAGATTCAGGGTCGAATGGTGTGGGAACCCTGCAAAATGTACTTTTGATTTCATTAGTGTAGAATGTGATGTTACTGCCCATGTTTATTAAGTATGTAAAATATTTGTGGATTAAGTATTGATTGTAAGGCCTGATCCAGTGCCGAAGCTATGATATTATAGTAACATTATTATACTAGTTGCTACAACTAATTTAGATTTATTACAGTATTTGTAACATGCTATCTGGCTGTTACACATAATGGGTAATATAAAAAGTGTTCTGATACATTATTTGGTGTTTCCTCAACTTCAGACACTTTAATGTCCCAGGGGTTGATTTTTAATTAAGATTAATAGATTTCAACTTTTTGTTAAAATTGAATTGGAGACTTTTTACGAGGCCTTCATTATTTCTTTTTGTACTTTTCAAATGCCTTTTATGTATAGATTTTACTGTTTTAGTAGACCCAGACCCAGACTTTCAATATTAAAACTTTGAAAATCCATTGTAAGATTACAAATTAGTACATGTTTAAAACTACGATAATAGAAACAAAGACTAAATTAAATAGAATATATACTGTGAAAAAGATTTCTATACATTTTTCGAAAATTACAACTCTCTCAGTTATGGCATCATTTCCACCACACCAAACAATTTTGCTCCTTATATATTTTTTATTTATTTATAAAGTTAGTGTATTTGTTAATCAAGTGGACAAAAGTGTCAGTAAAGAGCATGTTTCAGACGAAATTTGAGACGATTGATGTTTGAAGAAAACAAAGAAAATTCAAAGTAAATATCACTTATGAGCAGAATATTTTTATTGGGCAGTGATTTCCAATCAAGCTGTAATTTAACCAAATTATGCAAAAAGTGTGAAAATATTATTTAATTGTGTTTATTCAGGATACATTAAATGTTAGCTATGAAATTAGCTTTTGCAAGACAAAGGAGTTGGCCATTTTATTTCTAAAACGTTTAAAATTGTTATTTCTATCAGCGTCATTTCCAGCACAGAATTCTTTTAAACACAAAACAGAATTTCAGATGTGGTTGGAATTTTCATGACTCCATGAAAGAAAAAATAACTTAAATCTCCTGCGATGCTTTTACTGTACATACACTGTTGGACTTTGATAGTAAATATTCAGAGTATGACATTTTTATTTTATAAGAATTTACTTTTTAGAAATCCTTAGTACTAAAATGTGTCTGTTATGCTTATTGTCTCTTATTCTGTTTGTAAGTCATCAGTAAATTACCATGACCTTCTTGGGGTTAAGCCGGACACCACGCTGGATCAAATAAAGAATGCCTTTTTCGACAAGTCCAAAAAGGTTCATTTCTCCCTGTCATAAAAACCTTCCTGGAATGCTGGACTGCTGTTATTTTAGAGAATTGTCACACTCTTGCTAATTGGTTACAAAGTCTGGTGTTTAATCATACTGATCTCACAGGACAATCGGCGACAGGAGGTTGATTGTTTTGTCTGCGAAGCTGGAACTGCTGTCACAGAACTGAGGCAAACAGCAATCTTTCATGTACTTCTTTGCAAATGTAGTATCTTGTTAGCTAGAGATCAAAAGCGATGTTACATCAAAGACAAAAGGTGGGCGATTTTCGAAGCATGAACCTTTTCCATATGGTGGCACGTTTCCAGAGTTCGGCACATTGGATCCGAATTGGTTTAAGAAAAGAATTAATTAATTTTACCTTATTTTAAACTGATAGATTAGGTTTGATAGCTATTCATTCATATCATTAACATCAGTCAATTTAAAGGGATAGTTAATCCTCTCATAATTTGTTCACCCTCATGCCATCCCAGATGTGTATGATTTTCTTTTTTCAGCAGAACACAAACTAAGATTTTTAGAAGAATATTTCAGTTCTGTTGGTCCATACAATGCAAGTGAATGGTGACCAGATCTCAGAAATCACATAAAGGCAGTATAAAAGTTATCCATAAGACTCCTGTGGTTAAATCCATGTCTTCAGAAGTGATATTACAGGTGTGGGAGAGAAACAGATCAATATTTAAGTCCTTTTTTTACTGTAAATGTACACTTTCACTTCCACAGTCTTATTCTTTTGTTTTTCGTCATTCGCATTATTCGTGCATATCGCCACCTACTGGTCGGGGCTGGTCAAAGGTGGAGATTTATATTAAAAAAGGACTATTTATTAAATATTGATCTGTTTCTCACTGACACCTATCATATCACTTCTAAAGACATGGAATAAACCACTGGAGTCTTATGAATTACTTTTATGCTGCCTTTATGTGAGCGGCAAAGTTCTGGTCACCATTCACTTGAACTGTATGGACCTACAGAGCTGAAATATTCTTCTAAAAATCTGTATTTGTGTTCAGCAGAAGAAAGAAAGTCATACACATCTGGGATGGCATGAGGGAGAGTAAATGATGAGAGAATTTTCATTTTTGGGTGAACTAAGCACCTTGCTGATGCACGCAAAGTTTTAGCCCCAACACCATTAAACTTTCTTGTTCAGATTCTTTAGACTTTCTCTGTTGAAGTGAACAGCCAGGGTCATGAGGGCCACAACACAATACAAAAGATGCTGATTTAGTGCAACTGACAGAAGAAAACATGACATTTCTGTGGTCTAGTTATTCTCCTGCTCGCCCTTAGAGGGAGCTGTTTCATTGAGGCTGAGACACAAGCACTGTTGTCAGTTCCCATACTACATTCTTAATTCATGAGATGTCCAGTTCATGGGTTTTTAATGTTGAATGCCATCCTTTGCTACATCATTGTGGCTTGTATCTGTTTATTGAGCTGGAAATAAATAAATGCACTTCTGTGAGACATCTCCAGAGAGCAAAAGAAGGAAAGGGACAATGTGTGAAAAAGAGTGTATGTAAAAGTGGCTGGATGAAATAGACAATGTTTGTGAGTGGAGGAGGACAGCGTCAGTGAGATAGAACGACTAGGTGTGTGTGTGTGTTTGATGGGACATAAGATAAGGGTACGAGCAGGGGATACGGGCTCATTGTTTCTGAGTCAGAGGCAGATAAAAGCTTTATGATCGATGTGACATACAGAAGTGAGAGCAGAGAGGTGAAAAGGTCAGAAAGATAAGCCATGCAATCATGAGAAATTTATTATCTGATCCTCTTTAATCAATGTTTTTATCAATTTTAAATTCTTTAAAGTTGCTTTGTTATTTCTGCAGCACTAGTGGCATCAAATGGAATTGCAAAAATGATTATTTTTAGAAATAGGTTTCCCAAATGCTTCCCCCATCTACATGTTCAGACAGACAGATAGTACCACCCCAAACGCCATTGGTTGAGCCAAATGTTGCAATGTCGGGCCTCTCAGACAAACAGATTGCAGTGGCACTGAAATGACACACTTCACTTTTAAAGGGATTGTTCACCCAGAAATGAAAATTCTCTCAACATTTACTCCCCCTCATGCCATCCTAGATGTGCATGACTTTCTTTCTTCTGCTGAACACAAATTAAGATTTCTAGAAGAATATTTCAGCTCTGTAGGTCCATACAATGCAAATGAATGGTGACCAGAACTTTGAAGCTCCAAAAGGAAAGTAATTTCAGAGGTGGAGCAAGTTATTACATTTTAATGAATTTTTTTTTTTTTTTTTTTTACTTTGGCACTTAATGTCCTGGGGGTTGTTTTAATGAAAATAAACTGATTTCTTTTTCTTTTTTGTTATATGAAGGTCTCATTAAAACTGACTTTGAAACTTTTTATAGTACCAGGCCTTCATCAATTATTTTTGGTAATTTTTAAATGTCTTTTATGTATAGATTTTACTGTTTTAGACTTATCCAAGACTTATTCAAGAATTTGTTTTAATTATTAAATTAATACAAGTGGTCCTAAATATATAGAAACATATAAAAAAACACAAAACACAAAAAAACCCATAAAAAGTATACTTTAATAAAACAGTAAAATTGCACACAATTCCCTCTCCACTGTCCCTCCCCGAGAGCCTTCCAAAAAGGCCAAATATCTGCTCCATTTTCTATCAAATAACCCCAGATTGCCCAGCCTTTTATACGACATCTCCTCAAATGCCGCTACCCTGCCCATCTCCGTGCACCACTCTCGAAATGAGGGTGCTCCAGCCAACTTCCAACTAAGAATAACCCGTCTGCCGATCATAACACTGGCCAGGACCCAATTCTTTATGTATTTATCCCCCTATATTAATGACCACCCCATTGCCGAAAATGAAATTTGAGTGCCCAATACATCACACATAAAACTCTGAACCCTCAACCAAAATTCTTCGATCTTAACACACCACCAAAAAACATGGGTTGTGTCTCCATCTTCTGATTGGCATCATCTTTAAAACCAAGCCAATATAATCTAGAGGGGGTCCAATAGAATCTATGTAAATTCTTAAATTGCATAAGGCACCCCTTTGCATCTCTAGATGTAGACTTGATGTTTTTTAGAATCCTAGCCCACACTGCCTCCTCCAATACCAAGTTTAAATCTTTCTTGAGAGAAGCCGAAGTTCTGTCCCCAGACTCTGAATTAGCAGGGAGTAATACACTGATGCCTCATGACTTTATACAAAAGCAGTAATCATCACTCCCAGAGTATCTGCCGCTTTAGGGGGGTGTATGCTACTCCCCAAAATAGTACAGAGCAGGTGGCACAGCTGTAAATACATAAAGAACTGAGATCTAGGAATCCCAAAATGTTGAACCATATTTTCAAAGGATCTCAACACTCCACTCTCATATAGGTCACCGAGTGTAGTAACCTCCCTCACAATCCACTCTGACCAGCAGAAAGGGGACTCATTAATACATAAGTTTGGGTTCAGCCATATGCTTGAGGCTACATTTAAATAAATGTCCGAATTAAACACTCTGGACACTTTTGTCCATACCGAGTGTAAATGCGAGATAATGGGGTGTAACTTAACTTCT
This sequence comes from Myxocyprinus asiaticus, assembly GCF_019703515.2. NCBI lineage: Eukaryota > Metazoa > Chordata > Actinopteri > Cypriniformes > Catostomidae > Myxocyprinus > Myxocyprinus asiaticus. Next base: position 7,323,409 of record NC_059370.1, on the reverse strand, counting down.
CTGGTTAGTTTGATAGAAAGGCTTTGCAATGGAGAAATAGGGGCAAGAACTTTCTGTTCAATACAAAACCAGGGAGGGGCTCTCTCAGGTGGAAGCGACCAATGAGCCAAATGTCTGAGACCGAATGCATAATAATAAAACAAAATCTTGAGTAGGCTTATCTCACCTTTGTCAAATGGCCTATGTAACTTACTGAAATGTAATCTGGGATGTTTACCATTCCAAATGAAGGACTTCGCTATGTTAGCAAATTGCTTAAAATAAGAGAGGGGGACATCTATAGGGAGAGATTGTAGCAGGTAGTTGAATTTTGGAATACAATTCATTTAAATAACATTAACCTTCCCAGTCATAGATAAATGTAATGAAGCCCACCTGCCCACATCGCTCGAAAACCTTTTTATTAAGGGGTCAAAATTAACTAACTAAATCACACAAATTTGCTGGGAATAAAATACCCAAATACTTAATGCCCTGTTTGGGCCACTAGAAGGCACCTGGCTGAAAAGTCATTACAGGGCAGTACGCTGTCAGAGCCAAAGCTTCGGATTTAGACCAATTGACTCTGTATCCAGAGAACTTAGAAAAGGAATTAATAATTCTGTGGAGGCAAGGCATAGATCTAGTAGGGTCGGAGACATATAATAAAATATCGTAAAGCAAAAGCTTATGCGCCACACCTCCCGCCACCACCCCTGGAAAATCATCCTCCTTTCTTATCATGGCTGCTAATGGTTCCAGGGCAAGACAGAACAATAAGTGGGAAAGAGGGCAACCCTGCCGGGTGCCCCTATCCAGAGTAAAATAATCTGAAATGAATCCATTTGTTTGTACTGCCACTACCGGGTGTCTATAAAGTAACTTAATCCACCCAATAAAAGTACTCCCGAACCCGTACATTTCCAAAATCTTAAAAAGATAATCCCATTCTACCATATCAAATGCCTTTTCGGCGTCAAGTGAGATGCCGGTGACCGGAGTCCAATCGTTCGCCACTGCCCACATGACATTAATGAAATGCCTAATGTTATCAGAAGAGTTATGGCCCCAAATAAACCCCACCTGATCTATATGTATAAGAGATGTCATAGCTTTACTTAATCGGTTAGCCAAAATTTTTTACAATATTTTAACGTCTAGCTGGATCAGGGAAATTGGAAAGTAACTCTTACACTTGCTTGGATCTTTGTCTTTTTTAAGAATCAGACTGATCCGGGCTTGTGTCATGGTTGGCAGAAGCTTTCCATTCTTTAATGATTCCGTATAAACTTCTAGCAAAAGTAGAGCCAGTTCTGTAGTATAAGATCTAAAAAACTCAGTGGCAAAGCTGTCTGGCCCCGGAGCCTTGCCTGTAGGCAAGGCCTCAATTACCTCGCCAAGCTCCCCCAAGGTTATCTCAGAATCAAGAGAATTTCTTTGCTCAGCCGTCAGTTTGGGAAATTCTAATGGTTCCACAAAGTTTCTAATATCCTCATCAGTAGATGAAGACGTGGAACTATAGAGATCAAGATAGAATTCTTTAAAAACATTATTAATATCAATGGCCGAGGTAAATATTTCACCACCAGCAGATTTTACTGAGGGAATGGTAGAAAAAGACTCTCTCTGTTTTATATATCTAGCCAGAAGTTTTCCTGCCTTGTCCCTTGACTCAAAGTATGACTGTCTTGCCCTGAATAGCCAAAACTCCACCTTCCGTGACAAAATAGTATTATATCTGTATTTCAATCAGGTCAATTCTCTGAGGCGACATTAGGCTTCAGCTCTGCCTCGGCACTTTTAATATTCCCTACCAATTCCCCGAGTTCTTGTTGTAGCGTGGAGGAGGTTGGGGCCGGGCCGGAATGATGCACGCCCGGCCCCGCCCTCCTCCACACTACACTTGTGCTTTGTATTTTTTGATGAATGCGGCATACTGTATGATCCGGTCCCTAAGAACCGCTTTAAGTGCCTCCCAAGCTACACCCACAGAGGATACCGAGGACCAGTTGGTTTCCATATAGACACCGATTTCAGCCTTTTACATTTGTTGGAATTCAGGATATTACAAAAGGGATACATTAAAGCACCAACTATATGATTTCCTTTTCTCCTTATGTGGCAACACCTCTAAACTCTCCAGGGCATGATCTGAGACTAAAATGTTTCCAATTGAGCAATCAGCAACTGATGAAATGAGGGACTTAAATAAATAAAATAAAAAAATCTATTCTAGGGTAAATCTTATGGACTGATTAAAAAAATGTATAGTCCCTCCCAGATGGGTTCAAAAGTCTCCAAATATCTGTAAGCCCAAGATTTTTACACATCCAACAACATCAGTGTTGTAGCATCAGATTTAAACATCAGTGTTGCTCTAGGGGGCTTGCACACTTTTGCTTCACTATGGTCAAGGACTGAGTCCATCAAAAGATTAAAGTCTCCTCTCTATATTATATAATGAGGGGTGCCAGTGTCTTGCAACATCCCTTCAAGATCTATAAAAAAGGTGCATAAATATTAGCCAAAATAAGTCTTTGCCCCTGAATTTCAGCTAAAACAATAATGACTCTTCCTAATTTATCTTTAATCTGTCTGAGACATTTGAATTGTAGATGTTTACTTATCAGTGTAATGACTCCCCTGTTTTATTTATTTTTTTTTTAGTTTGTTTTCATAAAAAAAAAATGTATTCAAAAGTTAGTGCTCATGTTAACTAAGTGGACAAAAGTATCAGTAAAGAGCATACTTGTGCTGAAATATGAGACAAGGAATGTTTGAAGAAAACAAGGAAATATCATGATTAAAATCACTTGTAAGCAGAATATTGGTTTTGCTTGTCATTTCCAATCAAGCTGTAATTTTGCCAAATTATGTAATTATTATTTAATTGTGTGTTTTTAGGATACATAAAATGTTAGCTATAAAAATTTTGCCTTAACATGATAAAGGAATTGGCCATTTTATCTCCAAAACACTACAAATGTCATTTCCAGCACATAATTATATTAAACTCAATACAGAATGTGATTACTACAGAAAGTCATTTCCAGCACATCAAATGACTCTGTGGTGGGAATTTTAAGGACTTTCAGAAAAAAAGAAAAAGAAAATGACATACTCTGTTAGACATTGTTAGTAGACAAATAAAAATGTTTTTTGTTTGTTTTAACAATATTTTACTTTCTAGAAATCCAGTTAAGTAAAAAAAAACAAAAAACTTTTACTTTGAAATAACATGCACTTATGAATCATGCACAATAAGGAATGTGTAAAAAAAGGTTGATATTTATTTCATATTGACTTTAACCTCCATAATGTGACATATTTCTGTGTGAAACAGAATATTCAAATGGAAATAATGTATGACGTGCCTTTTGTTTTTCTATTGGGATTTGATTAGATTAAGCTTGTTAAGGCTGTTACTACTGTATGTCTATGACCTATAGTTCAATGGCTAAAATACCTGTTTCTCTCTTCCTCTCAGTGTGGAGGCTAATGGTCTGTTCAACATATTCATATGAAAGAAAACATCATTTGAAATGATTCCACACTGATAACTGAAGTGTTTTGCAACTGTTTGTATGAATCACAGTGCAAAAGTTCTTTGTTTTACTTCTGTTTGTGTTTCAGATGAGCACATGATAATAATAATGATGTTTTGTTTTTGAAACGCATTTCGTCTTTCCCAGAGCCAGACAAACCCCAGAGTGTGTGTTCACTAGTTTCCCAAAATCCCTGATGTTTAGTTATGCTTTTCAGTATCAGCCAAATGTTTTTACACCTTGAATTCAGGCGACTGAGATTTAGTATCTTCTATAAACAGACACTGCTTGGCTGATGCATAGCAGAAGTGCACTTGAAATGTTTTGAAAACTGATCAAATATTTTACTGCCTTGTAAGTGCCCATGAGCTGGTTTCAATGGGACCCCAAAATTTATGTGGATGTTTGTTACCCCGTCTAAATATATATGCTGGCAGTAAATATTTTCGCCTTTGATTTCTGGGTATATCTATCATGCAGGAAGCTGGAAGAGGTCCACAATAACGTCATGGATGAGAAGGACATCTCATCACTGAGATCTACAATGAATCCAAAGAAAGAGCCATGTGGGGAGCGCTTTGAAGTGACACGTGTAGGCCTCAGGAAGTGGATCAGTAGCTTTAAAAAATAAAGCTGTTGCTTTTGAGGCCATGAGGGGAGACAGTGTTGAAATGTAAAAAGAGTTGTCAGATTTTGTGATGTTATTTGGCAGCATTTTTGGCAGATTTTTACTGTCATCATTTACTCACCCTCATGTCGTTCCAAACCCGTATGACTGACTTTCATCCATGGAACACAAAAGGAGGCACTGCTCTGTTTGCACTGCTCTAATTCATGTTAAAAGTGAAGGGGGTAGATGCTGTCGAGCTCCAAAAAGGACAAAATAGTACCATTTAAAAAAAGTGTTTATATGACTTATGCGTTATATTCCTAGTTTTCTGAAGACACACGACAGCTTTAAGTGAGGAACAGAATGAAATTTAAGTTGTTATTTACTGAAAATGGAATCTGGAAATTTGTATCAATACCCAGTGCTAATAGGGATGTCAGTACATCAAACCAATACTGACTGATCAATAATAATCAATATTCATGATCATTTTAAATGATATATACATTCAAAAAATAAACTGTTGGATTTCTTTATAAAAGCAATGTCAAGTTGTTCTACACAACAGGGTTGAGTAGTTCCATTAAGCCATGGTTCAGTTGGATGGACAGAAGTAGTTTGAGTGAATGCAAACCATTTGGATTTGTTAGTTTTATGTATAATACGTTTGTCTTTATAATAATTGTTGAATTTACATAAGTTCCTATTTATTCTTTCAGTTAACGATTGGTTAGAAACAGGACTTGGTAAATGAATGGCATTTGCTTAAATCACAACAAGTTGATTCTTACCACTCTTCGCTGAGTGGAACAGAAATTGCTTATTGTACAAAGCAGTAAACAAGTGTTAAGAAACTGTCCTCCTCAAGCTCCACTCTTCACTACAGTGGTAACTAGGGATATCCGATACTCATGTACTAGTACTCGTACTCGTAAAAATGCTCCGATACCAAAAACCGATACCATCTGATGTAAAAATGTCATTACGTAAACATTCAGCGCACAAATTAAAATCACATTATGTCCGAGTTAGATTATTTAACCGCAAAAGCTGCAATTTAATGAGATAAATATAATGTTTGCATGTAATTTAAATGTGAGTGCTTGTGAATGTATGGACCCAGTGTTGTACTGATGCTGGCGGCTCAAACCTTTTATAGCTCCTCCTTGGCTCATACAGGGAAAACACCGTCATGAGCATCACATGCTCTGTTTGTAGTAGATGACAGTAAACAGAGTGCAAATTCACGTTGTAGTGCGAGGCAATACAGAGTACATACTTATTTAATTAAATAGCAGCCTTTTGCGGTTTAATAATCACTTTGAGTCACGTAGTGACCGACTTTTCCAGAGTGGGAATCTGCCGACATAACGTCAGAGCTCCTTGGTCACAAAAAAACAAAAAACAAAACACAGAAACACTTCAAAATAAAAGCTCTGTCAAAATAAAAGGTACATTTATAGGATAAAAGTATGGCAGAAATATATCACTACTGTAAAGTTATGTTATATTCTGTAATACTACTACTACTAATAAATAAGTAGTAATTGTATTATACTTAAGCAATATCTCACATCCGTGATGCTCTGTTATTTGACAAATAACTCCAAAGTTGTATTTTGGATTGTGCTGTGGTTCTGTATATAAGCACTTTATTTGATAAAAATAATACAATATTATGTTGAAAACTTATTTTTATATTTTCATATGATTAAAGTTTTAATTAATTCATTTATTTAAACACCATTTTGATGATAAAATTGAAATAAACTGTTGATATGGAGTTTCGGAAAAAAAAAACAGGTATCGGACTCGGTATCGGCGAGTACCAAAAATGAAGTATCGGTACTCGTACTTGTTCTCAAAAAAAAAAAAAAAAATCCCTAGTGGTAACCCTCAAAATTCCAACATTACAGAAACACCTTTAAATCTTATAACATAACTAACATTGAACAATAACTAGTCTCCCCATGTATTCATCTTGCACACACACACACACACACACACACACACACACAAAAAAGATGAAAAAAAAAACCTTAATTTCAACATTTACTCCCCCTATCCAGTTCCATGTAAAGCATGCTGGAAATTCGAAATCCCTGCGGTTTCAGTTAAAGCTGCTGTCCCAACACAAATGGAAGCTGACAAGACACTTTTATCCATTAAAATAACTATATAGTTCTATATAATATGGATAACATACAGTAGTTAATATTATAATATAGAGCTATAGTATAGTTCTGTAAAATATGAACGTGATGATTTAGTAAAATTAACAACAGTGAAAGTTTTTTTTGTGTGTGTGTAGTCTTTGTAACACATCTTTGGTTTTGTGTCAATGAAGGGGTACTTGAGGCTTACTGATGTTGCTGTGGGGGTACTTAAGGCAAAAACGTCTGGGAAACACTGTTACATTGGATATATCAAGTTAGTAGGTTTGGTTATGTTGGACTAGATCAGCTTACGCTGCTGCACAGCATGTACAGAGACATGCTAGAACATACACAGACATGCTGTGCTGAACATGTAAGACATGCTGCAGCTGTTCAGTTTGACATACATACATACAATCCCCTTTGAAGCAGATCTAGACAGGTGGTGCTGGATAGGAGGAGGGTTTTAGAGAGAAAAAAACTGAGTGAATAATTATATCATGTTGCTTTCTGTTCTTCTTCAGAGTGAACGGCTTTAAGAAACAACAGGAGATCTTGAGACAGAAACATGCAGATTTCTTGGAGAGATACAAGATCCACAACAATGGAGAAGAAAAGTAAAATGAAGAAGATCAGACAGCCTGGGGAACTCATCGCACAGGGTTTGTTGAGAGAGTGCTTGTGGGTGGATGAACGTTGAAGTTGGAATAGTAATGTGTGGTAATAGTTTTGGTCACGTTGTGTCAGATACTCAAAAAAGGTCCATCAGATTAAAGTGAGTAACTGCGCCACCACGAGGACCTGCTAAGTAGTGGGAATTGGGCATTCCAAATTGGGAGAAAAGGGGATTTAAAAAAAAAAGGTCCATCAGATAAAGCTCTCTCAGTTTAGATGGCAAATGCTCATAGATTGTTTCAAAATGTTACGACTTCCCTACACGGCAATGTTGAGTGAGTTTCTCATGGAAGAATGTACTAGAAAGCAGAACAATGCTGTCTAGCGTGGTATTATAAAAACTTGAGTTGTATTTCAGGTGCTGGTTATTTTCCAGCTCTGTTGGATGCCACATCAAACAATCTTATCTCAAACAGGGAGTGAATGGCGCTTTGGAAATTAATCAGAGGTTGTACATTTTTTAGTCCATGTAATAGTCCCATGCTGTACATCATGTACATCTCGAAGGAGTGAACTCTTAAATCAGAGTTTTTTTAAGCTATTTGATTTGTTGCCTTACTTGCAGAATGAAGTATTTTAGGGGTTGACATTAAATGGATATTCTGCAATAGACAACCAGTCTAAATGACCAGAGCACCATCATCCTCACCCGATTGTTTGTGATTGTGAGATCACTTTAATGAGAGCCTTAATTTTTCTGTATGTCATTGTTTCTTGCAGTGATGAGTAATTCAAATTATATGGAACTCCAATAAACTATTTCCTGAGGTTTTTAATTCCTTTTTCATCTGTATGCATATGTGTGTTTTTCTGACTGTTGTTAATTTTGGGCAAGCATCACTATTATTATAGCTCTTATGGGATAGGAGTTTGAACTAAACAACCTTTTTTTTTTTTTTTTTACATCAATTTGAACACCTTAGCAACCATATAGCAATGCCCTGGCAACCACCCACAACACCCTAATGTCATGGCAGCGAGTTTTCCTTAGTATATACCACACACATTTTCTTCAGAATTTTTTATTTTTTTTGCTTGTCTTTGCAATATGTTTTGTGCTTCATCACAATACACTCTGCGTTCCATCACAATAACTTTTGGGTTCCCTCGCAATATGTTTTGCACTCACAGTAGGTTTTGCGCTCCCTTACAACAAGTTTTGCATTCCCTGACAATAAGTTTTACATTCCATCGCAATTGGTTTACATTCCCACGCAATAAGTTTTGCATTCATTGGCAATATGTTTTATGTTCCATCGCAATAACTTTTACATTCCCTCACAAAAAGTTTTGCATTCCCTAACAAGAAGTTTTGCGTTCCCCTGCCCGAAATAAATTTTGCTTTCCCTTGCAATATGTTTTGCATTTACCACAATACGTTTCGCATTCTCTCACAATACGTTTTTGATATCCCTGGCAATATGTTTCGTGTTCCCTCGCAATGTATTTTGTTTAATCGTAATAAGTTTTGCTTGTTTCTCAAAATATGATTTGTGTTCCCTTAGATACGTTTTACATTTCCTCACATAAAGTTTTGCTTTCCCTCGCAATATGTATTGCTTTTTTTTCTTGCAATAAGTTACGCGTTGCCTCACAATACGTTTTGCGTTCCCTTACAATAGTTTAGCATTCCCTTGCAATTATTTTGGGTTCCCTTGCAATTAACCAGGTTTTTTTTTTTTTTCTACAGTAACCATGGTTAAACTATGGTATTTGTAGGAGAAACTATAGTAACCACAACATTTTCCATGGTTCTACTATTTACCATTTTTTAACCTTGATATTTATGGTAAAACCATTGGTATAATACAGGAAAAACAATGGTACAATGGTAATGAAAATCAATCAATCTGCCCTAAATATATGGTTAGTTTTACTATAGTAAATTTTGTGGTACATGTACCACATTCTTACCACAAAAATGTTTACTACAATCATGGTTACTGTAGTTTTACTATGGTAAACCATTAATTTTCATAACAGACTGTGTTTTGGTGGAAATCAGGTTGTTACTCTAGTAAAACTACAGTAACCATGAGTGTAGTAAACATTTTTGTAGTAAGAATGGTAAGACTGTAAAACTGTAGTAACTACAGGTGCATCTCAATAAATTAGAATGTCGTGGAAAAGTTCATTTATTTCAGTAATTCAACTCAAATTGTGAAACTCGTGTATTAAATAAATTCAATGCACACAGACTGAAGTAGTTTAAGTCTTTGGTTCTTTTAATTGTGATGATTTTGGCTCACATTTAACAAAAACCCACCAATTCACTATCTCAGAAAATTAGAATACATCATAAGACCAATAAAAAAAACATTTTTAGTGAATTGTTGGCCTTCTGGAAAGTATGTTCATTTACTGTATATGTACTCAATACTTGGTAGGGGCTCCTTTTGCTTTAATTACTGCCTCAATTCGGCGTGGCATGGAGGTGATCAGTTTGTGGCACTGCTGAGGTGGTATGGAAGCCCAGGTTTCTTTGACAGTGGCCTTCAGCTCATCTGCATTTTTTGGTCTCTTGTTTCTCATTTTCCTCTTGACAATACCCCATAGATTCTCTATGGGGTTCAGGTCTGGTGAGTTTGCTGGCCAGTCAAGCACACCAACACCATGGTCATTTAACCAACTTTTGGTGCTTTTGGCAGTGTGGGCAGGTGCCAAATCCTGCTGGAAAATGAAATCAGCATCTTTAAAAAGCTGGTCAGCAGAAGGAAGCATGAAGTGCTCCAAAATTGGTAAATGGGTGCAGTGACTTTGGTTTTCAAAAAACACAATGGACCAACACCAGCAGATGACATTGCACCCCAAATCATCACAGACTGTGGAAACTTAACACTGGACTTCAAGCAACTTGGGCTATGAGCTTCTCCACCCTTCCTCCAGACTCTAGGACCTTGGTTTCCAAATGAAATACAAAACTTGCTCTCATCTGAAAAGAGGACTTTGGAACACTGGGCAACAGTCCAGTTCTTCTTCTCCTTAGCCCAGGTAAGACGCCTCTGATGTTGTCTGTGGTTCAGGAGTGGAATACGACAACTGTTGCCAAATTCCTTGACATGTCTGTGTGTGGTGGCTCTTGATGCCTTGACCCCAGCCTCAGTCCATTCCTTGTGAAGTTCACCCAAATTCTTGAATCGATTTTGCTGGACAATCATAAGGCTGCGGTTCTCTCGGTTGGTTGTGCATCTTTTTCTTCCACACTTTTTCCTTCCACTCAACTTTCTGTTAACATGCTTGGATACAGCACTCTGTGAACAGCCAGCTTCTTTGGCAATGAATGTTTGTGGCTTACCCTCCTTGTGAAGGGTGTCAGTGATTGTCTTCTGGACAACTGTCAGATCAGCAGTCTTCCCCATGATTGTGTAGCCTAGTGAACCAAACTGAGAGACCATTTTGAAGGCTCAGGAAACCTTTGCAGGTGTTTTGAGTTGATTAGCTGATTGGCATGTCAAAACATTCTAATTTTTTGAGATAGTGAATTGGTGGGTTTTTGTTAAATGTGAGCCAAAATCATCACAATTAAAAGAACCAAAGACTTAAACTACTTCAGTCTGTGTGCATTGAATTTATTTAATACACGAGTTTCACAATTTGAGTTGAATTACTGAAATAAATGAACTTTTCCACGACATTCTAATTTATTGAGATGCACCTGTATGTTTCTATGGCAGAAGAATGATTATAATTTTTATTACCATAGTTTTTGTTTTCCTGAACGCAACCCACCAGTTGAGAACAACTGATCTAGTTGTTTATTGTCACACTTTTTTAACACATCATAAGTCATCCCACCTAAGATGTTCTTCATTGCAGCATTCTAGAACCACTGCAGTGAACACGTCACGGAAGCCTCACATTTCCAAACCCTGTGCAGATGTTGACAATCTTCTGTGACTCCTCAGCCAGGGACTCAGTCTGATGTGGTTTTCTGATAGCAGATGGGCCCATATGCAGGTGCTCCTCTTTGCTCAGGTCTGATCTTGGAGATACCAGCTCTCAGGAATGAATCAGGGACAGTTTCAATGTTTTTTTCTGCCTGTCTGTCTGTACAAGAACACACGTTACATCAAATATTTTGAATTATTAAAGTCCAGACCTTTCAATCTTGTGCTATGGGGAACCTTATAAGAAATGCTAACAATGTCACCCATCATTTAACAGTATCAAGAGTGAAATCTTGTGACATTGGCCCAGGTTGTTTATTTGGAAAGGCAATTACTGGACCTTCTCTCCTCACCACTGTGGCTTTTCCCGAAGGCCTTTCGATAGTTATACTCTGAAAGAACTCTTTGCGGTTGTCAGGTCTAATGATGTTAGCAGTCCAGGAGAGATAGAACAGCCCGCATTCCTGTAGCCCACGTGTTTCTTTGCTGGGTATAACCCAAACATACCTGTGGCTGATGTTGAGGGTCTTCATATGCAAGCAAAGTTGGGAGGGTTAATGTGAGCTGTTACAGGTTCACCAGCAGTGGCGTGCAAAGACCTCAGCAGGGATGGGCGAAAAAGGGCACTGATTTTTTTTAAATTTTGTATTTATTTAGTTATTTAGTATTTAAGCATTTTTCTTGTATTATAAACATCATTTTTTCCATTATTTCCTTTTTGACAAATAATAGCCTATTCTTTTATATTTTTTTAACAAAAAGCACCATATTTGACACTTTTTTTTTTCACACATGGTCTGTGATAATCCCATGTTTTTAACATGTGTCATAGTAAAACCATGGTATTTTTTTTTAAGAATCTTGGAGTACTATGACAGTATCATGAAATATGAATCTAATCATTCAGTACCATGGTATTACCCTGGTAACGGCACCATGTCTTTTTTTTTGTTTTTGTTATAGGGTTCTAATCTTTTTCTTGTCTCATCACTCTTTTCACTTCTCTCATCTCTGCACCCTCACTTTATCAGTTTATCTCTGCTGCTTCCATTCTGACCTCGTTACCATGGTTTTGAATGGGTAGCCAACGTGTCCAAAAATGGTAATACCATGGTATTTTTCTGAAAGTGATTAGTTTAAACAAAAACTAAACTTGCTTTGGCTGAATCAGACAGCTCCTTCAGTTAATGGCAGTATTCTACAAAAGACGTATTACATTTCTAGCACTGAAAACGACACTACTGCTCCCATTATAATTAATAAAGCCGTTGTTGTAGCGGTGGTGTCCCCACTGTCCTTCTCTGCATATCGCTGCCTCCTTCAGCATATCGTGGTGCAGTTTTGTGCCCGTTCTGCATAACACGGTGGCCCATTTCAGCTTATCGCGGCCCATTCAGCCCCGTTTCGCAGCCGGCTCTTCGGGAAAAGTCCCGGTTCTCCCGATGGACAGTCCGCCCCTGGTTACATATTATTTAAATAAATGAGGAAATTACTGTATGCTTGCTCTTGAGTCGCTTAAATAATAATAATACATAAACATGTTTTGGCATACTTTTGACATTCTGTGCTGAAAAATCATCAAAATAATTAATAACTACTCGCCTTAATAACACAAAATTTGTGTTGTTTTAAAGACTTTACAATGCACACAGGCAATATAACCAACTCTTACCAGGTGCTTTATAATTATTTACTCTACACAAACTGTCAAACAACATTATTTCACTCACATATTAAATTAATATCAAGTAATGGCCTGGAGAAAAAAGCTTTTAGAGTGTATATGCTGTAAACAGATATCTTCTGTCACGTTTCACTTGTAACTTCATGAAACGCAAAGAGAATAATAAAACAGCTGATGCTTCGTGATGCGATTTCGATGTTCCGGGGTGAATTCAAAATGACATTTTTGCTGCCTCAAAGGGCACTGCTGCAGAAGGGGATGCCACTCGAAAGCTCGTTCCAACAAAGTGAGAAAATGAATGGGCCCTTCCACAAGACGAAGGGCACATTCATACAGTAATTCCAAGTGAACGCAGTCAGGAGGGCAGTCTTCAAAGAGAGTGCCTTTAACTCAACTGACTCCAGGGGCTCAAAGGGGGCTCCCCGCAGGCCCCGTAGGACCACGGAGAGATCCCATGAGGGAATGAGGTGTGGTCTGGGAGGGTTTAGCCTCCTTGCACCTCTAAGGAACCTGATGACCAGGTCGTGCTTCCCTAAATACTTACCGTCAACTACATCGTGGTGCGCTGCTATAGCGGCCATGTACACCTTCAAGGTGGAGGGGGACAGCCGCCCCTCCAGCCTCTCCAACAGGAAGGAAAGCACTGACCTGACTGCGCATCTCTGGGGGTCTTCGCGTCAGGAAGAACACCAATTATCGAACAGACGCCACTTCAAAGCATACAGACGCCTCGTAGAGGGAGCCCTATCCTGAGTGATTGTGTCTACCACAGCGGGCGGTAGGCCACTTAGGTTTTCCGCGTCCCGTCTAAGGGCCAGGCATGGAGATTCCAGAGGTCTGGTCGCGGGTGCCAGATGGTGCCCCGTCCCTGAGAAAGAACGTCCTTCCTCAGGGTAATTTGCCGGGGGGGGGGGGCTGTCACAAGGAGCGTGAGGTCCAAGAACCAAGTCTGGGTGGCCCAGTAAGCTGCTACTAGGACGACCTGCTCCTCGTCCTCCCTGACCTTGCACAGCGTCTGTGCAAGTAGGCTTACTGGGGGAACGCATACTTGCGTAGCTGTGTGCCAGCGCATCTGTGCCGAGGGGAGCCTTGGTTAGGGCATACCAGAGCGGGCAGTGGGAGGATTCCCGGGAAGCAAACAGGTCTACCTGCGCTTGACCGAATCGACTCCAAATCAGCTGGACCACCTGGGGGTGGAGTCTCCACTCTCCCCTGAGTGTGACCAGCCATGACAGCGCATCCGCCGCGCTGTTGACGTCGCCCGGGATGTGAGTGGCTCGCAACGACTTGAGCCGCTGCTGACTGCAGAGGAGGAGATGGCGGGCGAGTTGCGACATGCGACGAGAGCGCACGCCGCCTTGACGGTTGATAAATGCTACCATCACCGTGTTGTCCATCTGGACCAACACGTGCTTGTCCTGGATCAACGGCCGAAGCCTCCACAGGGCGAGCAATACTTCCAGCAACTCGAGGCAGTTGATATACCAACGCAGTCGTGGCCCTGTCCAGGAGCCGGCGATGCGCGCCTGTTGCACACGGCGCCCCAGCCACGCTTGGAGACGTCTGTTGTAACCACGACGTGCCTGGTCTAGGGGAATCCCTACCTCTAGAAATGACAGGTCTGTCAAAGGGCTGAACAAACGTCGACAGATCGGCGTGATGCCCACGCGATGTGCCCCATTGCTCCATGCCCATCTTGGGACTCGAGTCTGAAGTCAGTGCTGAAGCGGTCTCAAATGCATCAACCTGAGTGGCGTGACCGCCGGTGAGGATGCCATATGCCCCATGAGCCTCTGAAATTGCTTCAGTGGGACCGCCGTTTTCCACCTGAATGATTTCAGGCAGTTCAGCACCGACTGCGTGCACTCCCTTGTGAGGCGTGCCGTCATCAAGACTGAGTCTAACTCCAACCCGAGAAAAGAGATGCTCTGAACCGGGGGGAGCTTGATCTTTTCCCAGTTGACCCGAAGCCCCAGCTGGCTGAGTTGCCTGAGCACCAGGTCCCTGTGCGCACATAACAGATCCCAAGAGTGAGCTAGGATTAGCTAGTCATCGAGATAGTTGAGGATGCGGATGCCCACTTCCCTTAGCGGGGCAAGGGCTGCCTCTGCGACTTTCGTGAAGATGTGAGGCGACAGGGAAAGACCGAAGGGGAGGACCTTGTACTGGTTCGCCCGGCCCTCAAAAGCAAACCGCAGGAAGGGCCTGTGTCGAGGTAAAACCGAGACGTGGAAGTACGCGTCCTTCAGGTCTGCATCAGCATCATGAACGGGAGTCTATTCTACCTCCCAGAATTGACATGCTTTCACTCCCTGACATAGGGCATCTGCCGCTGAACGCTAGGAAACATGAGGTTCATCAGAGCGTTTTCTGTGTGCAATCTAAACCTCCAAGTAATTCATTACATTTAAAAAAAGAGCCACATTACCTTCAACTTCCATTTTCTTTCCCATTTTGCACAAATTTCCCCAAAAGTAATGATTTTGTTCTCTTAAACACTTCGGATGGAAACGTTGCTGTATTCGCACATTGTTTTTGCGATATTCCACTTTTGCATAGAAATTAAATTTGTAATTTGAATGAAAACATTGCTGTTACTACACTGTAAATAATGTTTTGTCAGGTAACCTAAAAAAAAGGGCTTCATGTGGTAACATCTAAATTTATGGAAGCCCATTCCCACCACATTGAAAAACAAATTTGTGGTTTGGTAAGTCTTAATTATGAGATATTGATGAAGTATTTATGGTGTCGCTGTCCTTTTCTGCATATCGCTGCCCCCTTCGGCACATCGCAGTGGCATTTTGTGGATTTTTTTTCTGCATAACGTGGCGGCCCATTTCAGCTTATCGTTGATCACAGTCAAAGGGCATGGCCATGAAGTTTTTGTATTTTTGTGTAATCATGCGTTAAGTCTAGGTGCAAGTGGGTTTGGCAAAATTGTGTGTGCAATGCGCTAATGGGCTGAGTCAAGTGCAATTTAATTCTTCTCCAGTTATTGCACCATCTGTGTCCTATATAGTCCATTCACTCAAGCACCAGCGATATAAACAAAGACTGCATATTCATAAGAAGGTGGTAGTGCAAATGAATTGTAGGCTATGCAAGGAATAAGAAGAACTGAAATATGGACATGCTTCTTTTATGTTTAGAAAATGTGATTCTCGTCAGGATTTTTATGCACGTTCCGTTAAATTATAGAGAATGTATTATTAATCATTTGTATCTATTGACACACAAATCATGCTAGTATTAATAGTGCATGTATCAGAGCGTACTTCACTTCTACTGGTCTATTTTGATTTTAAACAATTAAATTTATTTATTGAAATATGAAAAAATTAAACAAAAAATATTTCTAAATTCAAATTACAGGATGCTGGGCTGCTATTCCCCTCACATGCCGTGGCCCAGGGAAGCCAAGCCACTGGGAAGAAGCCGCCACCCCTCGCGCCCCGGACCAAGGTGGGGAGCGCGTTGCGGCCGCTGGACCCTGCCCACTATACCTGGACCTTACCTACTCTGCCCTACCTTCCTTCATATAGCCCCATGCACCTTGAAGATGCCAGAATGCACTTTCCTTTGGACACTTTCTCTTTGGACACTTTATTCCCCCTTTTCTGTTTATTATTATTTTCAATAAATGCCTGTCTGAGGCCTGATGCCACACCCGCTGTGTCTGTCTCTTGCTCACCCCGCCACAATATTAAGATAAGTTATTAAGGTAGGAAGAAAGCATTTTATTATTCTTCTATGCTTTTCTCACAGTCACCTATTCATCATAATATGCTCAAATTCCATATACTGTTATCTTTTTTCTACATTTAATTAAATGCTGTACTGTCAGTCATTGTTGTCTGTCAACTCTCTGCAACTCTCTGTTTATGAAAAATAAGAACATATACTGTATGATAATGAAAAATGTTCAGTGAAAAAAGTGAAAAAAATGAAAAAAGCATGAAAGCTTGTCAGCGGGCTGGTGACATCGGAAACATTAGGCACAAACCTTCAATAGTAGCCGGCCAGCCCCAGAAATTGTCTCACCTCCTTTTTGGTCTTGGGTCTCGGGCAGGTCGTGATCGCTGCGGTTTTATCAATTTGGGGTTGCACCTGCCCGTGACCCAAGTGGAACCCCAGATACCATACCTCCACCCATCCAATTGCACACTTCTTTGGGTTTGCTGTGAGCCCCGCTCATCGTAGCAACCTCAGAACTGCCCTCAGATGCTGCACATGCTGTTGCCAATCATGTAATCACTTTAAATAATGATGTCATCCAAATAAGCAGCGTATGCAGCGTTCAGCGATGCTGAAAAATAGCCAGGGCCCCAAACAAACTGAACGGAAGGGTCACAAATTGGTGTAATCCAAACGGTGTGGAGAAGGCCGTTTTCTCACGGGACATCGGCGTTAAGGGGATCTGCCAATATACCTTTGTCAAATCCAGCGTCAAATAAAAGGGAGCCAAGCCCAACCAATTAAGCAGTTCGTACGAGGCATTGGATAAGACTAAAATTTACACACCGCATTGACCTTTTTATAATCCACACAGAACTGGACCAAGCCATCGCTCTTAGGCACCAGAACCACCGGGCTGAATTTAGTGTGGCCGGGGAGAGGCGAGAACACGTCAGAGAAATTCCTTTGCAACCTGGCAACCTCCGTACGTTGTGACGGTGAGAGGTGGTCTCTGCAAGGGACGGGGGTGAACTGATTGGCTTTTAGACTCACCTCCAGGCCAAGCTCCTCCCTCTCCGGAACTACCATTGCCAAGGATATGGGGACCGCCTCTCTCCATGGTTTAGTAGGTTGAGGTGGTACATTTGAGGAGCCCCACCCCTTTCCATACGCACTACCTCATAATCAACTTCCCCAACCTGCCGTGTGACCTCAAAGGGCCCTTGCCACTTTGCAAGTAATTTAGAGCTCGATGTGGGCAGTAATACAAGTACTTTATCTCCCGGTGCAAATTTCCGTAGCCGAGCTCCCCTGTTATACAGCCAGGACTGCCATTCTTGCGCCTGTAGCAAATTCTCCTGTGATAGTCGCCCCAGTGTGTGGAGTTTTGCTCTCTGGTCAAGAACATATTGAATTTCATTTTTGCTCTGTTAAGGTCCCTCCTCCCAATTTTCCTTCATGACATCTAACACGCCATGGGGCACATAATAATTCAAATGGGGAAAACCCCGTGGAGGCTTGCGGGACATCTCGTACTGCAAATAACAGGGGTTCGAGCCACCTATCCCAATTCCGAGCATCTTCATGCACGAACTTATGAATCATATTTTTTAAGGTTTTATTAAATCGTTAGACCAAGCCGTCCATTTGTGGATGGTACATGCTTGTCCGAATCGATTTAATACCAATTAATTCATACAGCTCGCATAGTGTACGTGACATGAAAGTAGTGCCCTGATCAGTGAAGATTTCTTTCAGAATCCCCACTCGGGAGATTATTCTTAAGAATGCCTCTGCAACACTATGTGCTGAGATGTTACGAAGAGGCACTGCTTCTGGGTATCGCGTTGCATAGTCCAGTAGAACCAACACAAAGTGATGCCTGTGTGCTGACCATTCTAATGGTCCAACGAGGTTCATGCCAACTCTGTCAAAGGGAACATTTATCAATGGAAGAGGGCGCAATGGCACTTTTGGAGTGGCCGGCGGATTCACCAGCTGACATTCGCAGCATGTCGCACACCACAGGCTAACATCCCCTTGAATGCCCGGCCAATAGAAATGGGCCACAGCTTAGTGTTTTCCCCTGTCCCAAGTGACCTGCCATCGGACTATGATGAGCCACCTGGAACAACATTTGGTACTAAAAACTGGGTTGTATCTTCTTTTGTCTGAGCGTCCTGCGTCACTCGATACCTGAGAGGAAGAATGGGTAAAGCCGGGGGAGAGAGAGATGGGAGTGTTAGTACACCCCTGAGGCCGGGGCACCGGTCTCGGGGGATTGTTCCACCATTTCCATGGGAATGGGATAGGTCAGAAAGAAGGAGGGGAGGGGGGAGGGGACAACAGAGAGAGAGTGAGAGGGGGGCTCGCCGGCCCCAGGGTACGTTGCTAAATGGTCCTCCACCAACTGCACTGCTTCATCCAGCAATGCCGGTCGGTGGCATTGGACCCACTCCTCAGTCCCTTTTGGTATTTTGGAGATGAACTGTTCCAGTACCATGAGATTGATGACACCCCTGACATCGCTGGGCTCGTCGGCCAGCACCCACCACCGGCAGGCGTCGCAAAGCTGTTTAGCGAAGGCAAACAGGCAGCCGACTTCGCTCAGCATCAGGGTTTCGGAATGCCGGCGATGCTCTTTGGGACTGCGGCTGACCTGCTGCAGGATGCTTTCTTCAGATCAGGGTACCTCAGGAGGTTGTCGACCGGGAGATGTTGGGCCGCGAGTTGGGCCTCCCCGGTAAGCAGTGGTAGGAGGTGAACTGCCCATTGCACCCGTGGCCATTCCAGAGCTTGGGCCGTGCGCTCGAAGAGCTCCAGAAAGGCCTCTGGCTCATCTTGCGCCCCCAT
Organism: Myxocyprinus asiaticus; assembly: GCF_019703515.2. Lineage (NCBI taxonomy): Eukaryota > Metazoa > Chordata > Actinopteri > Cypriniformes > Catostomidae > Myxocyprinus > Myxocyprinus asiaticus. The sequence goes on along the minus strand of NC_059370.1, from coordinate 7,304,342 downwards.
CTTCACCAGCGTCACATGGGGGTTCGTTGCTGCAAGGGTCCCCCCCGGGGTACCAAGCTCTGCAACACCTGTTGCTTCTCCGCCCACAGATCCATGAGGGCCTAGTGTTGCGCCTGGTGGATGCTGGCAAGGGATCGGAACACTTCCTCCAGTGGCAAAGACGACTCCATAGCAGCGTACCTTCCTCCTTTTCCCAGGTTTCAGCACCAGTGTAATAAAGGTTCACGTTGGGCAGATAAAGGAGGGATCGGGATCCGGTTTCCACAGTTCACCTGAATCCGTTTTATTAACAAATAAACAGCAATCGCTATATAGCTTCACACAAGACATGAAGACTCTGGTCTGTCTCTCTCTCGCTCTGTGGACTGGCCATCTTTTATCTCCCCCGACTCTCACTGTGAACATAGAGATGGTAATTAGTCACAGTTCATCTCAGGTGGATGTCCTTACTGCTTTCTCTCTCCCCAGATGGGCACTTGACCACGCCCTTACCTCCACAGTATGTAATAAAATAACAAAAGTTTATTATTTAAGTGTGGATCATTACATCATTGTAGTTGATAGTTATACAAATAAAACATAAAAATAACCTTTAGTGAACTTTCTGTATAAGTTCTCTTTGAGTTGCCCCATAAAAACCTCAGAAGCAACATTCTGGGAAGGTTAGATTATTGTTATAAAAATGGAACTTAAAAATTACTATTAAAGAACATTTTGTCAAAAAAATGTTTTAAGGTTGTCAAACAAAAACCTCCCTGCAACGTTCTGGGAATACTAGTTTATGGTTTAAATATATATATATATATATACCCTACAAAGAAAGTTCCTAGAGCATTAGGAATTGGTTCCCAAAACAATTACCAAATGGGAACCATATGCTAACGTTATGGGAATGTTCTTCGTTTGCTGGGAAGTCATAATAATTACTTAAAAGTGTTTTTATTATTATTAGATAGTTTCTCATAATTGCCTTTTAATCTCATAATTATGACTTTCTGTCATTTTGACTTTTCTTGACTTTAGCATGTCATAAATATGACTATGAATCTAATAATTATGACCTACCAAAGCACGATTATTATTTCTTTTATTTTTTCAGTGGGTGGAAACGGGCTTCCACAATAACTAAACTACATAAGTCAAAAATATTATTCAGTATGACTGAAGCAACCTGATTACATAAGTTTACACCAACGAAAGTATTTTAAGAGTAAGGTCGGGTAAAAAGGCAACAGCACATTTTCATTATATGTATATCATTTACTTTAGCACCATCTAGATTTGACGCCGTATAATTGACCAATCAGCAACCAGGAGCGGACGATTATCCTCTGGTTGTAAGATATTAAACGACAAATTATTTGAGAAGTGAATGTCGCCTTTAAAAAAAGAACCCAAAACAAACACCCTGACACAGAAAAACACTCAAAATAGAAAGCGATAGCTAGTTAATAATTGTCCACTTCACGATGCACGAGCATTACACCTGTGCGTGTTTGCGCGCGATCAAAGTCTACGCGTCGAAAAAAAGAAAAGTTCCACTAGCGCGACGGTGACGCGCGCCGAGAGTTGCGGCGCGTGTGCGCCCCTGCTTGAGTCCTGAAGGGCAAAGAAGAGAATAGGGAAAACGACCTAACCATACCAAGGGTGCACTTCTCTCATACCTACCCCATATGGACGTGTGTGCATTACATTGTGCACATGCAACATAGCTTATGTCTGTGTCGTGCTTTATAGTATTATTTTGTGTTGTGTCTGTCAAGGCAAACGTCATCATGGGTTTTTGGTGGGCATGATTTCCGTGGTGACCTACAGTAGCACGGGATGCGCCGCACAAAGCGAGTCTGAAATGCCAGACGGGAGGGACAGGGAGATTCAGAAGGCACACAGCATCGTTTCTTGAGGATTTATATATGTATATCTGTTATTGGATATCTATTTTCCTGGATCATTAGGACGTATTATAACAGGAGCGGGATTTTTGTAAAAAAAATAAAAATAAAAAAATGCATAATATTATATCGGCGCACGCAAACTCTATACAGACCATTGGGATTTATTATTAACTAATTATAATGAATGCGACCTTCTTTAAGGCAGAATACTGTTTCTGAACATCTCAAGGAGCCTTTCTTGTGTCCCCTTTTCATCTGCTTTTAAAACTTCATCTATTTAATGTTGTCTGGGGGATTTTATCTTCTCATGAAACCATGACAGGAACGACGATCGCACTGTTTTTTGAAAATCTACTTAGTAAATTGTCCCTGTTTGGATTTAAGATGTTGGATTCGTTGTGAAAGTTGGGAATAGTCATTAAATAACTGTAAGGACTGGACGTTGGACCGGTTATATCATATAATTATTTCTGACTTTTCTTGGTCAACTCAAACAATGGGGATCAAGCTACGAGTTATTCTGGGAATGTTTCAGTTCGTGTCACTTACTGGAATGCCCACATACTGTGCCAAGACACCGGTAAGAACAAGGGTTTTAATGAATTATTACTATTGTTTTAAAAGATTGGATAGTAACACTTTATATTACAGTGTCGATGTTGCAGAAATTAGGCTACTATAAGAATTAATAAGCCTATACTATAGTCATAACAATAGCAAATGAAGATAGACAGCTCCACAAAATAACTTTAAATATTTACACATTTATTTAATAATTATTTAATAATTATTTTTTCATAAATATTATTGAACACACACACACACACACACACACACACACACACACATATATATATATATATATATATATATATATATATATATATATATATATATATATTACGTTTTTTACTAAAATGTTATTTAAAAGCATACATTTTACATAAAAAATATTATATATGAAGTATATTATTTTATAAATTTCATAATTACTTAGTAATTACTAATTTGATTACGTTTTGAACACTGCTGTGAAGTGTGACCCATTATTTAGACACCCTTTATTTGCACTCTTTTAATCAGTCTTAAAGCTTCTATTTGATCAGTTGAACAACTCCGGGTTGGCTCACTTGACACGTATATTTTCTTATGGCATATTCCAAACCACTACTTGTAAAATCAGAGTTTATAGAGCCGAGTTAATGCACAACACTCTTCTTAGGATTTACGATTTTTGTGTTTAAATAACCTGGCGGTCATTGACGTGTGGCCTGATGGCATAAGTGTTGCGTTTAAAGCTATAATGCCATAATAAAATCATTTTGAGACCCAGCAATTCATTTTGTTTAGTAGCTATAGTGCATATATGTTTACATTGCACTGTTTTAAGTGCTGGTGGATGTTAAAGAGCACAACTGGGTTTTGGGGGCGTGGTCACTATTAATATTAATACAAGATGCCATTGTGATATGATGTCATGATAATAATAGTCATAAAAATAATAGTGTTAAAATATTTAACATTATTATATATATATATATATATATATATGTATGTATGTAACAATATTTGAATATATATAGATGTTGTAATATTATTATGCCATAAACACTATAATTATGCATTTGTTTTCTTTTATTTTGGGTCTCAGACTGAAACACAGCATTTCTTATCTTTATCTTCACATGCACATGCTATTGTCACCATTACAGCCATCAGGACAGTATAAAGCACTTACTGGATATGGGCTATATAAGCTTTCAGAGTTGTAGAATTTGAATCAAAAGGCTGATCTTAAGTGTTCGCATCTCCTGCGCGTTATATCTGAGCGGAGCGGTATGTGGCCGGTGTACGTGTGACCGGAGCTGTGCTTTATGGATGCATATCTTAAGTCTTCGTAATGATGCAGCTCCTCGACACAAGAAAGTCATCATTTGTCCTGTTGTGTTTTGCCGACACGTGATTTATTTATTTTAGACTGCATTTGGCAATGATGATGTTCTTGGGTGTGATCTAGTATGTTTAGTGATAATAAACGGAATAATTAATTATTGAATATGCACTAAATGACGATGCTGTGAAATGTAGGCCTGCAGCATGTTGCATTGCACTGCTAAAACCATGCTGCCAGTATAATACTGCCGGTGTTAGTGCATGCGAAACGCATGGCAAGGAATAGCATGACTTTAAGCAGTCTTAACCCTTTGACCTTTTAGGTCTTTCTCTCACACACATGGACACACAATAACTCTTGCACTCACATATATCAGTGCAGGCCTTGTCAACCTTGTCTGAACCAAGGAATATCACCCCACCCAGACTGTCACCCATCCCAGGGGACCCCCCAAATATACATAAATGCTCAGTTTTCTAAATAACCCTGTTTATATCTTCCATTAATGACATTGACAAAGATTATTACTTAAAGGAGCAATATGTAATATATTTACTGTACTAAAGCATAAAATTATCATTATGTTATTAGAGATTTAGCAAACATGCTAAGTTGAAATACTGGCTTCTCTGAAAACAATGCTACAGCCAGTAAATTCTACTTTGAAATGTCCATTCTGGGCCGGAATTTCTGTTTGTGTTTTGGCCTGTGTGATCCCGCCCACTGCCCATTTCCCAATAGTATTTCGACACCCAGGGTTGCCAGATTTGAAACAAGTTAGTGGGCAAACACAGCACGCTGCAGCCTTGGAAGCCAGCAATACATCTAGCTAACTGACAGAGTTATAAAAAATTCACATGAGCTGGTTTATAATTTGCAAACAATAAAAACATTGCAAACATATACATTAGCTGATCAACTTACAGTGTAACCATGCGTTCAGACCAGAGGAGGCGAGAGCGTCAAAATTCTCTCTGGCTGCCCTGCCAACAATGCTATTGAAGATTCATGGATGCTCTGACGTAGTTGAAACAGACGCGGCAACGTTCGTTCGGAATGCTTGGTTTGTGAACTACATTTAAAGGGGCCGCAAAACATCCAGACATGTCGACCGGTATCTTTTTGCCGACCTATCACAAGTAGTGTATATTCTCATGAAATCTTTTAAATGTGAAAGTTAGAAATCGATCGATGGCAGAAAGTAATTAAATATAAATATAAATAAATATAAATGTTTCCTATAAATAGTGTTGCACTTATTATCAAATTCATGTCACTATGGATCATCGAGAGGTTGTTGCATTTGCACTCACCTGGCACTCATTTTTTTAAATTTATATCCCTGTAAGCAAACAGGGACAGACCACGGCAATAATTAGTTTCTCCTCCATTTTGTCTTCGGAACTATTGTTTGGTGGGAACCTAGACTTCACTAGAGTGGAGCACTTCTATATTCCAATAGGTTGCTGCCGAACCGCATCAAAGCTCATTACCATAATGTTGCCCGCACTTGAACTTTCCTCTGATGTCCACAACGCCCAAGATGTGCCAGCCACGGATGCGCCGCTTCTCGCCGCCGAGAGACGCTGGCTGCCATAGAAAATGAATGACTTCCAGTCGATTTGACGCTCTCAACGCCTCTGGTCTGAACGAACGATAAGGCTCATCGTTTGCCATTGTCAGTTTGCTCGTTCCTGTTTCGTGTCCTCAACCTGGCAACCCCAGTGAGCTTCGAGTCTGGGGAGGAGGGAGTGGGGGAGAAAATTCTCCCCAATATTTTGAATTTGGACTGCAGTACCCATTTTAAACGCCTAATGTTTAATGGTCCTTATAATAATCATTTAATGGTAAACTTATGTTGTTGACCCATGTTCCTCAGTTAACTAGCCTAATTTTACATGCTTTACCACACCGTGTCATGTTATTGACCAACAGAGAAAGAATAAAAAAATTTAAGTAATGCTTTTACGCTCTATAGAATCAACCAAATATGAAATAAGTTGCTGTTTATTTCAACCACACATTTTAAATAAAGCTGTAGAACACAACCACATTTAAAAATACATGTTGAAATATAGAATGTATATTCTTTTAATATTATTTTAATAAGCTTATCAGTCAAGAGATCCCATGCACAGTGGCGGTTCTGACTCACATGGTACCCTAGGCGAGGTCAGACAAGAGCAGCTGTACAGGCAGTAATACAGAGAAGAAAATGCATGTTTTATAAACTGTACCCCCCAACCCAAATCCCAAACCTAAACCTAACCATCAGTGGAGTAAAATGTGATGTTAGAGGGGAAAATTGCACTCATCACTGGATATGCAAACGCGATTACCACCTGGTTTCAACGAGGGATCTGAACCTGGGTCTCCCAAACTGCTGCCGCAACGCACTTTTGTCACACCACAGGGGAAGGTTAATACACTGAAGCCCATGCAAAATATCTGATAGGAGATGGCGTTTGTTGGTGAGTCGACATAATGTGACCGATCCTAGGGTACTAGAACTCTCGAAAACAACGTGCTGACTTTCCGTGTGATCATGTTGACCTATTTTGCCTATGCCAACATCCGCGACTGCCCCTGCTGTACCTACCGGAACCCCCCATTTTGAAAACTCTGATATTAGTGATACCGAAGTTGCTGTCTGCAGGTGTAGAATATGAAGATTCTCTATCTTGTGTTTACAGTTAGCGTTTAGCTCAGTTCAGACGTATAGAACTATGATAGCTTGACACCTGTTGTTCAGATTGAAAACCTCAGTTCTGAACACTCAAATGCATTCACAGTCACCAGATTGATGCCCAGGCTGCAGGTGGAGGGGGATTGTGGGAGAGCAGGGCAGCTGAGCTCATCATTGGTGCTCTAACTCAAGGGCTCTTAGAGAAGGCTGACGCAGCCAAAACCAGCCAACTGCCACTGCAAAAAGCTGGCAACTCTGAAATTTTTAGTGTGTGTGAGTGTTTCAAAGAAAGTGAATGTTAGTGTGTGTGCCAGTCTCCCTTGCCAACTCTAAGCCTGGCTGCTGTATTTCACAATGGCAAGCGGTAGATGAATTGACTGACTCAGCCTTCATATTTCAACACAGAAGCTGTGGACGCCTCCCCACACATACTGTTACAAACCAATGTTAAAGGGATAGTTCACCCTAAAATGAAAATTCTGTCATCATTTTCCTCACCTGCATGTTGTTCCAGACCCGTATGACTTTCTTCCGTGGAACACAAAAGAAGTTTAGCAGAATCTTCAAGGTGCTTTTTTCCATACAATGAACGTAAATGGTGACCAGTTGCTTCCAAGCTCTAAAATGCTCCATAAAGCACCATAAAAGTAGTCCATATGACTTGTACACTATATTCCAAGATGTCTGAAGCCATATGATAGCTTTGTGTGAGGAACAGACCGAAATGTAAGTAGTTATTCATTGAAAATTTCCCCCTATGCCATAGCTCTCAAATCTCATCTCAGTCACTGACACACCAGACTGATCTCATAAGTGAAATCGGAATCAGTAGGTTGACATTTCCTTAGCTGAAATCGGTCTGTGCTTACCAAAATGTGAAACAATGTCCCCAGTGGCCAAAGCACTGTGTTATTGGGCATATGGGCATGTGTGAGCATTTTTTGGATGAAATGTCCACGGAGGGGCACAAAAAGCGAGTTGTGAAATGAGTTGTTTTCAGTTGTACAGGCTGTGAAGAGTTGACACGTGAGCCGAAGGTATCACAGAAGCCCCACAAAATGATGTGGTTTCTACAGCAATTGTGTTTTTCATCTCACAATACGAAGCCATATATGTGTGGTTTGAGTTATTTGTGCTGTTATTTGAACTTGTTCCAGAGTGCGGCCCCCACTGTAAAGAGGGGCATGTTTGCGTGAATGTGTGCTAATTTCCACATTTGTCCTGCTCTGGCACAAATACACAGCCAACTGATTCAGAAAAAACATTATTCATGCATTCAGCAATATGTTAAGACACCGGAACCAGCTTTTTTTTTTACATTCATAGAACCAAATATGCAGTTTTGTTATTGTCCCTGCTCTGTGTCTGACATGGTTTCTGTGTTCTTTCCTTTAGTCAGAGCACTGGAAGCTGACAGAGAGCCACAGATCTGGAGAAGGTATTGAGCCACGCTTTCTTTATCACTCTTTTTCTGTTAGGTTATTTATGTGTGTGTGTGTGTTATTTGTAAGGTTTACACTGTTTTGGTACTGTAAGCTTCAAGACTGACTTTACATCAGTCAACGGACATCAAAGGTTTCTCATTGAATTGCAATGCGCTTACACGGCGCGTCACAATACAGACACTAGAGGGCACTTTTGATGTCTATATAGTGACGCACAGGGCTCTTGCACAAGCAGCAGTATTATTTTTGATGTTTCATTATAAGTTCTTCAGATCAGTGTTTTGGTTTCTGGGTTTTTCTAAAGAACTAGAGGATAAAAAGTTCTTTGTGGAGAAGTTTCTCTTAAGACTTTAAAACATAAGGCTTTTTTGTTTGAATGGACCTAAGTCAGGGTAGATGACATTTTGTAATTTGACACAGTAATTGAAAACAATGCTTTGAGGAATAAATATACAGTACTAATTTCCTAGTGTCTTATGTAATATCTAATTTTCATAAAGTTTCTGGAGATTTTTTGTCCTCTGGAAATTTGTGGAAAGATATATTTTCAATCCTTATGGATTTACTAAGGTCCGTTCATTGGAACCTTTTTTTTTTTGTTGTTGCAATTAACATTATTTATTGATTCATATATACACAACAAAGAAAAACCCAACACATACAAGGAATCAGCATTTAACATTCAACCCCCACTAATATCCCTCCGCATTCACAAACCCCACCCTGACCCCCAACGAACACCCCTGTGGTCACACATAACACACATAAAAAATATATATAAAAAACATACATAATTAAACTAAACTTCACTCTCCACTTAACAAACAAGTCCCAAAACCCCAGCCTTCTACTTGCCACCTCCCCGAAAGCTGCCAACCTCCCCATCTCCACACACCACTCCGAACATGAGGGCGCTCCATCCGACTACCATCCCCTTAAAATAATTTGCCTGCCAATCATGAGACTGGTCAGAACCTAAATTTTTATGTGATTATCCCCCAAATTTATGACCGCCCCATCACCCAAAATACAGTGATGAGTCTGGGACAAAGTCAAATTTGACTGCCCAAAACGTCACACATACAACTCTGAACTTTCAACCAAAATTCTTGGATCTTAACAACACCCCCAAAAAACATGGGTTGTGTCTCCATCTTCTGACTGGCATCGCCAGCAGGTGGGTGTGACTTTAAGACCAAGCCTATACAATCTAGAGGAGGTCCAATAGAATCTATGTAAAATTTTGAATTGCATAAGGTGCACCCTTACATCTCTAGATGCAGACTTGACATTTTTTAGAATCCTAGCCCACGCTTCCTCCTACAATACCAAGTTTAAATCTTTCTCCCATAATCTCTTGATAGAAGTTAAAGCTCCATCCCCCAGACTCTGAATTAACAGGGAGTAATACACTGATGCCTCATGACCTTTTCCAAAAGCAGTAATCACCTCTCCCAAAGTATCTGCCACTTTAGGGGTGTGTGTGTTACTTAAAAATAGTACATAGTAGGTAGCGTAGCTGTAAATACCTATAGAACTGAGATCTGGGAATCCCAAAATGTTGAAACTAATTTTCAAAAGATCTCAACACTCCACTCTCATATGTCACCGAGTGTAGTAACCCCCCTCACAATCCACTCTAACCAGCAGAAAGGGGACCTATCAATACATAATATAGGGTTCAGCCATATGCTCAAGGCAACATTTAAATAAATGTCTGAATTTAAACACTCAACAATTTTGCCCATACCGAGTGCAAATGCAAGATAACGGGGTGTAACTTCTCCAATTAGTCTGATAGAAAGGCTTTGCAATGGCAAAATAGGGGCAAGTACTTCCTGTTCAATACAAAACCAGGGAGGGGCTCTCTCAGGTGGAAGCAACCAATGAGCCAAATGTCTGAGACCGAATGCATAATAATAAAACAAAATCTTGGGTAGGCCTAGCCCACCTTTGTCAAATGGCCTATATAAATTATTAAAATGTAATCTGGGACTTTTACCATTCCAAATGAAGGACTTCGCTATGCTATCAAATTGCTTGAAATAAGAGAGGGGGACATCTACAGGGAGAGACTGTAACAAGTAGTTAAATTTTGGAATACAATTAATTTTAATAACATTAACCTTCCCAATCACAGATAAATGTAATGAAGCCCACCTGCCCACATCGCTCGAAAAACTTTTTATTAAGGGGTCAAAATTAACTCTAACTAAATCAGACAAATTTGCTTGGAATAAAATGCCCAAATACTTAATGCCCTGTTTGGGCCACTGGAAGGCGCCCGGCTGGAAAGCCGTTACTGGGCAGTATGCTGTCAGTGCCAAAACTTCGGATTTAGACCAATTGATTCTGTATCCTGAGAACTTTCATAGAGAATTCTATGGAGGCAAGGCATAGATCTAATGGGGTTGGAGATGAATAATAAAATATAATCTGCATAAATCGTGGATGCTAATGGTTCCAACGCAAGACAGAACAATAATGGGGAAAGAGGGCAACCCTAGCAGGTGCCCCTATCCAGAGTAAAATAATCTGAAATTAATCCATTTGTTTGTACCGCCACTACCGGGTGTCTATAAAGTAATTTAATCCATCCAATCAAAGTATTCCCGAACCCATATATTTCCAAAATCTTAAAAAGGTAATCCCATTCTACCATATCAAACACCTTTTCGGTGTCAAGTGAGATGGCCACGACCAGAGTCTGACCACATAATATTGATGAAACGCCTAATGTTATCAGAAGAGCTGCGGCCCCGAATAAACCCCACCTGATCTATATGTATAAGAGATGTCATAACGTAATCGGTTAGCTTTTTTACGTCTAGCTGGATCTGGGAAATTGGACGGTAACTCTTACACTCGCTTGGATCGTTTTTAAGAATCAGACTGATCCGGGCTTGTGTCATGGTTGGCGAAAGCTTTCCATTTTTAAATGATTCCGTATAAACTTCTAACAAAAGTGAAGCCAGTTCTGTAGCATAAGATCGAAAAAAATTCAGCGGCAAAACCATCTGGTCGCAGAGCCTGACCTGTAGGCAAGGCCTTAATTACCTCGTCAAGCTCCTCCAAGGTTATCTCAGAATCAAGAGAATTTTTTTGCTCATTCGTCAATTTAGGGAGTTCTAATGGTTCCACAAAGTTTCTAATGAGTCAAGTCCACTCGGCTGCATCGAGAGCATCACACAATGACTTACTCATTCTATTGACTTTATGAAGGACATCGCTTGCTGTGGGCATGTAAATATTTTGTGGCCATCCTTAGTATCTATTCTCAATTTGGCCGGGAACATCAGTGCAAAAGCAACCTTCCGTTGATGTAAGAGTTTCTTGCATTCCTTGAATCGATCAAGTTTCTCTCTTGTCGAATTCGCAAAGTCTGGGAACAAGAAAATGGTGTGGTTCTACCAAGAAAGCCTTCCTTTACTCCTTGCTTCGCGTAACAGAAGATCTTTATCAGATGATCTAAGAAATTTGGCCAGAATTGATCGGGGCCTGTCTCCCTCAGCAGATCTCAGAGCCGGAACTCTGTGAGCTCGCTCAATTTCCAGCTTATGGCCTGTTATGTCGAACAGACTCGGGAAGAGCTCATCTAGGAATTTCACCATATCTCTGCCTTCTTTGTTCTCAAGAACTCCAACAATTCGGACGTTGTTTCGCCAGTTACGATTCTCAAGGTCATCCAACTTTTCCCAAATGCGCTCCAAGTCCATCTTGGTCGCTAGCGGGTTAGCTGTTAATTCCCTCTCCGATGACTCCAGATAATTGATCCATCTCTCGATGTCCCTCACTCTTGTAACCAACTCAGAGAATTTCGTCTCCATGGCAGTGATCGGTTGACATTACAGCAAAATCCTCCAAGTCAGCAACGACCTTTGCCAGCTTTGCCGACATGCTCGACAGTTGACACTGAATCACTCCCACTGCACCGTCCAAACTGACGCTTTAGAGTCCCCGGTCTACGGCACGTAAGTGTCTTTTAATGTCTTCAGAGCCCGAGGATTTTGAATTCTTTGACATATTGTCTTTATAGAACAGTTATGGAATAGAGTGTATCAAATCACACTGGTTTATGACACAAAAAGTATTCAAAACTAGCAAAGTGCGCAGAGCTCGCCGTTCACACGTCCGACCCTCGCATGGGGCCACGCGACTCTCCCGTTCATTGGAATCTTTATTTTTAAGAGTGCTTGGTTTTCTTGCTTGGCAGTTTGTTTTTCTCCCTCTCATGTATTTCCTCATTCTCTCTCTCTCTGTCTGTCAGTGGTGAGGTGGTTGGATGTGTATCAAAGAAGTGGGTGTCATCCCAGAGAGACGCTGGTGGAAGTTTGGCGGGAGTTTCCATGGGAGACACACCACCTCTTCCTGCCGTCATGTGTAACACTGCACCGCTGTGGAGGCTGCTGCTCTGACGAAGCGCTGGAGTGTGTGCCATCACAGACACACACACTCATCATGGAGGTACACATACACTATCACACTTTGGTAACACCTAACATTAATATTCCCTTTGTTAAGGGTTTATAACATTGTCCATTAATGACTTGAAATTAATTTACAAATCCATTATAAATCATTGATATGCAGTTATAACAACATGCATAAAAAAGGTGACTTTCATGCAATACCTGGAAAATAGTGAGCTATTTTACCTCATGTTATAAACACTTATTCAACATCAGTTACCTATGAAAATGTAAAGTGTAAAGTGGACAAATATAAAGCATTTATTAAGGAGTTTTCAACAGTATAACCTATGTATATAAAGTTCAATATGGTTAAATGATCATCAGGCTTTATTATATGATTTTTGCTGTGAATGAGCATGAAGATCTGAAAAGTGTTTTTGTAGAGGACTTTAGGTAACTAGGACTAGGTAAGTTGGGACAGCACTCAGAGTAGCACCATTCTTTTGACATCAACGTGACAAGGAAATTGACAACACAAGTGAGTCAAGATATTTCAGTAATGAATATAAACACAAAGCAGACTGTTGCAAAATGACACAATCCCTCTTTTTAATCTCCTGATAATAATTTATTTGCAGCATTGTGACATAAGATAATTTTACAGTATGTTTCTGATTAATATAAGTATGAATAAGTGTATTAAGTATCTATATCACATTAGTTAAAATGCTCACTATTTGGCAAATATTGCATGTAAGTGCCCTTTTTATTTTTGTTGTTATAATTACACATCAATTTATAATGCATTTGTAAATGACTTATTAGCCATTAATGAACCACTTTATAAACCTTAAGAGAGGGAACATTAAAGAAAAGCGTTTAACACTTTTAACAATCACATTTACTCAGACACTTTTGCTTAACTGTCACCTTATAAGACCATAACACACCTGTAAACAGATTTAACATCATTTCAAGACAAGAGTTATATACATATACATAATCATATACATAATCATATACATACAGTATATATATATATATATATATATATTACACACACACACACACGTATACATATATATATGTACCCTTCAAAAGTTTAAAATAACCATGATATTTTTGTTTTAAGGAAATTATAATTTTTCTTACCAAGGATGCTATAAATTGATCAAGGATTACAGTAAAGACACTTCTGATGTTACAAATGACTGTTTTTATTTATTTGAATGCTGTATTCTTCAGACTTTGTTTATCCACAAATCATCTATTTGGAGCAATGATGCCTCAGTGACGTAGGTTTGGTTTGAAATTGGGCAGGGACATTATGAGGAGGACAACATTCAAAATGTTGCTATTAAGAAAATGCAAGAACGTCAGTCTGGCTAATAACATTATTTCCCCACATAACAAGTCTCATTTACCATTTCTCTGGCCCACCACATTAAATTTCAGCCTGTTTTTTGTTTGTTTGTTAGTTTTTCTATTATTATTATTATTACAGTTGAAGTCAGAAGTTTACATGCACTTACGTTGAAGTCATTAAAACTCATTTTTTAACCACTCCACAGATTTCATATTAGCAAACTGTTTAGCAAACAAAAAGTTGTTTAGGACATCTGCTTTGTGCATGACACAAGTAATTTTTCCAACAATTGTATACAGACAGATTGTTTCACTTGAATATATCACAATTCCAGTGGGTCAGAAGTTTACATACACTAAGTTAACCCTTTAAAGCCTGAGTCCCAAATTCCGAAAATTCATATCAAAATTCATATTATATTCATATAACATCACACACCTGAACTGTATATATCATATTGAAGAGAAGAACTAGGGCTTTCAAATGATATAAATATATGTATGATTATTTAAGGATAATCATCCTTTATCAATAAGATTTCACGCAGCAATTTTTACAAAAATCTTCTCCAGCCACCATACTTCAGACAACTGCATTTTCAACCATTTTAATTACAAGCTAGAGGGAAACTTAGAGTGTATACATAATTTTGTGGGCAATGTAGAATAGCAGACAGATTAGAAATATAATCTATTGTTTAAAAGTTATGACCATTCTAGTGATCGGTGGGAAAACAGAATAAAACAAACATTTAGAATGTTAAGATACATTTCACATGACCACTTCTCAAATACTCCATTTGAGCACCTGTAATAATAAATTGAGATTGCATCTGAAATTGAAGGACACAAACACTAAAATATACATTTTATGTGTTCAATAAAACACACACTTTATTTAATTTGAACATTAGAATTACACATGAATTACACAGCAAAACATGCAAAATCAAACTTTCGAACTATCTACAGTAAATACATTTTTAATAAAGAGTGCAGGAACAGAATATATATAAATTCATAAATACTCAACAACTGCAATACCTGTGGAGAGAAGAGAGGGAGAAAAGAGGGGAGGGGGAGGACAACACCAGTAAACACAGCCCAACGTAGGCCTCTTCCTGAAACTGGTCAACTCAGCTGAGTGCCAAGAATGAAAACAGTTCCTATCGCAAACCAAGAAAAGTATTTTGCCATTACATTCCGGCGCGCAACAAGCTACTTTAGTTTTATTTTCGGTCCTGTTTTTCCGATAGCATAGCCAACATCTCTTAGAGGACTCTTCAAATTTAGGGACATGGGCTGTGTGGAGTGATGACGAAGGAGGGACTACAGGCTTTAGTGTATGCAAAGGGAAACTTATCGATACCTCCCAGCTGACGAGCCAGGTTTTCTCTGAAATCTCTCTGGATTAAGTTCACCAGTCTACGCTCATCCCCTGGTGCTGCATGAATGTGTTGCCATTCCTTAAACAATATGAAACTATTGACGACGGCAATGTCTATGAAGTGGAAAAAAAAGTCTTCCACCACTTCTGAGTTTTTTGTAGAATGTCGTAAGATTTTATCATTTGGTCTGAACTATCAACCCCGCCCATGTTTTTGTTATAATCGCTGATGACAGTGGGCTGGAGGGTTACTTCTTTTGTCCAGTCACCATCAATTTTTACAAACCTAGTAATTTCGGTTGAGCCATTCGCATTCTGGAAATTGGAGAGGCATGTAACTGCACGTGTGTCCTTCCACTGAATTACCAGTATATTCCCCTCAATCCTACACCACCTCATATCCCCATGAACTGTCTTGCGTTCCCATCTTTTGGTGTCTTTAAATTCTGCAGGAAACAGTTTACGATTCACCATGCATGTCCCACAGGCATTAGCTCCCATTTCTAACAACTTAACCATAAGAGCTGGGGACATGTAAAAGTTGTAAAAACAAACATTGTGGCCCTGGTCTTTGAATGGCTGCAGTAACAATTCAACTACTTTGGTGGCCAAGTCAGTGACACGCCCATCATGACTACCTGTATAAACATTAAAGTCGAGAGTATACCCTGAGTCTGATGTTGCAATTACCCATAATTTAAAACCCCACCGAGTAGGCTTTCCCTTCATGTATTGTTTAAATCCTGACCGAGCTTTAGACTTGACCATACGTTCTTCTATTGGGAGATTTTGGTTAGGCTGAAAGAGCTGCTGGCATTTTTGTTTGAGGTGGTCCATAAGATAACGCAGCTTCCTAATGCGATCCTGATTATCCTCCGTGGTAGGGTCTACAACATGTAGAGCTGCTAAAAGAGCCTTGTAGCGGTCACGCGACATAAATCCCCTCGCCCACGTGCCCTGAAATTACTTGGTTCCCCAATGACAATGGGAATCAGGGAGAATTGAAAACCCCATGTAAATGAGCAACCCAAGAAATTTGTAAAATTCATCAGGGGTCACCTCCATCCAAGCTCCTTGGTAGCTGGAATATGATGGACAGTTTAGGATGAGCTCCCACCCCTGACGGTTTGTAAAGCTGCATATCTCAGCAACTACGCCTGAGTAAAAAACAGCATGAAAAAGTCAATTTCTCACAACATCACGTTGGAGGTTGACCGCACAACCTGACGCACACTACCTAAGTCAATACCGAATGGACGGCAGGCTTAAATGAGAGAGGTTTTGGTGCCTGTGAAACGAAGTCAGAGTGTGAGGGATAAGAAACAGAGTCAGGGAAGCGTTTACGCTTCCTAGCTGACTTGGGACCTGTGCGAGAATGTCTAGCCATAACCAAAATAATATGATTAACAGTGTTAGTGTTACTGTGAGTATCAGTCATATGAGAAATAGAAACAAACAATAAATACACATTCATATATACCCAGTTGATGGTCTTGGCTGGGGATCAGGTTCCATCTCATCCTCCATCTCCTCGTGGTCTGGGTCTTCCTGCAGTAGTTCCTGGTCCAGCAGATCTTCCTCCTGTATGCTCATGCCCTCAAAATCAGGGAACCATAGTCTTTCCATCTCTACAACAGGAAAAAAGTACACAGTTGGTAGCCAGCAGTGTATTCTTCACAAAACCATACACTGAATAGTCACCAAAGGCTTGCAGACTAAGCAGAATGTCCAAATGCAGACACACTCTCCTTGTGAACAGGAAGCTACACACAATTTAAAATCATGTCTGTGTGATGGATTGGTAAGGCTATCTGCTAAATTATAGAAAGATATCTACCATTTTTTTTTATTACATGGGAAAATCAACAAGCTAGATAACTTGCAGGTCTGAACAGCGTCTGCTCTCTGCCTTACATTACTTATGGCGGATTTTTCACAAGCCACAAAATTGGCAAAAAAAGTTAAAAACGTACATAGTATTGCTAGTTAATGTTTATTTAGCAAGTTTCACAGAAACTGCCAAAAAAACGTTGATATAAATAGAAGAGGCTCGCCAATGATGGTCACGTTTTTTTTTCCAGAAAAAAAATAAAAACTATCTAGTGCAAATACAAATATATGCTTAATAACTAAAAAGGTTTGACTATCTTCCACAAGCGACAAAATTGGCCAAAAAAGTTATTGATATTTAGCTAAAAATGTACATAGTATTGCAAGCTAATGTTTATTTAGCAAGTTTCACAGAAATTTGCTTAAAAATAGAGTCTAGCTGCCTGTCCGATGAACGCCGACGGTCATGTAATTTTTTCCAGAAATAACTAGTGTTACCCCTACAAATAAATGCTTCGTAACTAAAGTGTTTTTACTTTCAATAGACAATATTGACAATACGTTAAATAGCTTGTCTTACCTCGAAAGATCGCCTCAGTTTTCAATTTGAAGCAGTAAGTCCAACATTGGAGGTAATCTCCCAGGATATCCTCTCTGGCTCCGCTCAGGCAAATGGAGGATGACGCTGATGACGATACATTTATTATTCCCGCCCAGTAACCCCTTAACCAATCATATGTGCTTTTAGCTTATATTGTCATGAGTATCTGGCAGTTTTCAGAAATAAAATCGGTGATTGGACAGCGAAGATTCTGAGACAGGAACCATGGGAATAATTGTTCCCAAATTTGAACGCTCCGGCTGGAAAGGGTTAACTGTGCCTTTAAACAGCTTGGAAAATGATGTCAAGCCTTTAGGCAATTAGCTAATTGGCTTCTGTCAATTGGAGTCAATTGAAGGTGTACCTGTGGATGTATTTTAAGGCCTACCTTTAAACTCAGTGCCTCTTTTCTTGACATCATGGGAAAATCAAAAGAAATCAGCTAAGACGTCAAAAAATTGTGGACCTCCACAAGTCTGGTTCATCCTTGGGAGCAATTTCCAAATGCCCGAAGGTACCAGGTTCATCTGTTCAATAGTACGCAAGTATAAACACCATGGGACCACGCAGCCATCATCCCGCTCAGGAAGGAGACACATTCTGTCTCCTAGAGATGAACGTAGTTTGGTGTGAAAAGTGCAAATCAATCCCAGAACAACAGCAAAGGACCTTGTGAAGATGCTGGAGGAAACAGGTAGACAAGTATCTATATCCACAATAAAACAAGTCCTATATCAACATAACCTGAAAGGCTGCTCAGCAAGGAAGAAGCCACTTCTCCAAAACCGCCATAAAAAAAGCCAGACTACAGTTTGCAAGTGCACATGGGGACAAAGATCTTACTTTTTGGAGAAATGTCCTCTGGTCTAATGAAAAAAAAATTGAACTGTTTGGCCATAATGACCATCGTTGTATTTAGAGGAAAAAGAGTGAGGCTTGCAAGCCAAAGAACACCATCCCAACCATGAAGCATGTGGGGGGGGGCAGCATCATGTTGTGTGGGTGCTTTGCTGCAGAAGGAACTGGTGCACTTCACAAAATAGATGGCATCATGAAGGAACATCATTTTGATACATTGAAGCAACATCTCAAGACATCAGCCAGGAAGTTAAAGCTGGTCACAGATGGGTCTTCCAAATGGACAGTGACCCCAAGCATTCCTCCAAAGTTGTGGCAAAATGGCTTAAGAACAACAAAGTCAAGGTATTGGAGTGGCCATCACAAAGCCCTGACCTCAAGCAAGGAGGTCTACAAACCTGACTCAGTTACACCAGTTCTGTCTGGAGGAATGAGCCAAAATTCCAGCAACTTATTGTGAGAAGCTTGTGGAAGGCTACCCAAAACATTTGACCCAAGTTAAACAATTTAAAGGCAATGCTACCAAATACTAACAAAGTGTACGTAAACTTCTGACCCACTGGGAATGTGATGAAAGAAATAAAAGCTGAAATAAATAATTCTCTCTACTATAATTCTGACATTTCACATTCTTAAAATAGAGTAGTGATCCTAACTGACCTAAGACAGGGAATGTTTTCAAAGATTAAATGTCAGGAATTGTGAAAAACTGAGTTTAAATGTATTTGGTTAAGGTGTATGTAAACTTCTGACTTCAACTGTATTTCTGAAGAATAAACGTAAAACTTTGCAGTTTATGTGCAGCCTCAGAAGTGGTCGAACAATAGTTTACACATGAATAATGAAACTTAGAAACTTCAATAGTCATTCAAACGAAAATAAAAACATAGTATAAAGTTAAAGCATTTTCTATGTGGTAAAACTGCCCAAATGTTGGTCGGGAGATTAATTATCTTCCAGGATAATTATTAAGAGGACAAAAAAGTGCAAAAAGTGTCCCTGATGACGATGTACATCGAAAACGTTTTGTTCCTGCACTGAGCACTTTGGCACTTTTTGCACTTTTTTGGCCTCTTAATAAATGTCCTGGAAGTTTGTTTCTATGGACATTGTGTGCAAGCTTTTTCTTTCCTTGGATTTGTAGAATGACTGCTGAAAATAGGGCTTTATCTTCATGGGCAAAAATGTTGTTTAAAAATAAATGAAAACAGTAATAATAGTTTTCAACATTGCTAATGTTTTTTTTTTTTTTTCTTATGAATTTATTGCATCCTTAGTGAACAGAAGCATCAGTGTCCTTCAAGAACAAAAATGTCTGAGTTATTCTAATCTTTTGAACAGTAATATTTGTATGATATACACAATAACCATGGATGCATTAAACATGGATAGACCAACAAACAACATTTTAACCTCATATGTTTCATGCTTATCTTATGCAGACATATACAACATGACCCTACTTATACAAACTGCCCAAAACACACATACCTGCATATCAACACATTATTTAAGTGCACACACACACTGTCATGATTCACTATTGTTTGCATTGTGTTTTGCCCCTGTCATCTGTTTCCCTGGACTACATTCCCCATAATTCACTGCCCTCATCACTACCAGCTGTTTCCGATTGTTTTCACCTGTCTTCCATTACCTCATTTATCCTTGTGTATATAATCCCCTGACGTCTACTCTGTCTTTGTCAGTTGTTATGTGTTACTCTCCCATTCAGTTGTGTCTAATTCCCATTGTGGATGTTTTGTTTGTTTTATTCCCCAGTTCTTTGTTCTGCCGTGTTCCTAAGTTTTCTATGTTAATTTATACCACACTTTGTTTTTTTTATTAAACTTCTTAAGCCGCACCTAGATCCTGCTCTTGTGTTTCCCTTCGAAACGTTACACACATGTTGCATACACTTATCTTGGAGTGTGCAATTCTCAATATTGACATACCCTACAGATATATAACATTTATAACATGTCTCTCTGGAATATGTGATTGGTCAGTCGCGGCATCCTGTGGTCAGATGTTTTTGTATAATATGCACTAAACTGTATAATTGACAACAGATTTCCTTCATTACTCTGCTAGTTTAATGTCTTTTGTATCATTTCACGGTCTTTTTGTTCACGCATAATAAAATAATTTTATCTCACATCAATATTTTATACCCATTTTGGGGGGGGGGGGGTGTAAGTAGCTATGTAATAAGCAGGAAAATGTACAGTCATTATCGCAAAATTAACTCCTTCAGGCTAATGAAGATTGCTATGCTTTGTGAGAAGGTTTATTTTGTGATAATTACCAGCTGCCTGTACATTATCCATTACTTATATGCTCTGTCACACTTGCGATCATGTATCTCTTCGCTATATTAAAGACGTGCTCCTTTGCATTAGTTTGAAATAACTATACACTTACATTCAGCAATAATGATACATTTCATGGATCAAACGCCCCCCACATATACTGTACACACCATACACACCTCACAGCTCAGTGTAGTGGAAAAAAACAGCTAGTAAGACACACACACATACACAGCGTGAGTTAGTCATACATATTCAAAGTGGGTGGATGGAGTCTCAAGTGTAATGGATCTGGCTGGATCTTGGTCACGTACAGTATAGAGAGATTGAGGGATAAAAGATGGAGTCATTACTATGCGGAACAGACTGTGCATCTGTGTGTGTGCGTGTGTACATGTCTGTCTGAACACTGACTCCTGACCACTGTGTTAAACTTTACAGCTCATGAGGACATCGTATATGAAGCATGAACTTGTAAAGCTGCCTTTCACAGAACACAACCAGTGTGAGTGCAGGTGAGACACACACACACACACACACACATACACACGTTTACCTAGCTAATGAGTACCATAGACTCCTTTTGTTTTCTTATAAAGCTAGTTATAATTACTATAGACTAACCATAAAGCCCAAAGTATACTTTGGTTTTTACGTGTACGATAGCGTTTGCTTACATTCGAAGGCTCAAAGCTCAGAGTATACTCCATTTAACCATGCCCACAAAAACAGGCGATCAACGCATGCATGCTAAGACTGCTATGAGATACTGGACTATTTCTCTTAGGAGTTTAGGCCCTTAAAAATGTAGAGTTACACAAATGCAGGTATCTCCTGACCTCCTCACATGCTGTTGACGTGCATATCCATTGTTGTTGTTTCCATTGTCTGCTGTTGTTCACTGGCATCTATGTCTTTGTCTTTCCCATAGTGAGAGCAACAGCCCAACTGTTTGCTGCCACCTTGTGGACCCTTTTATTAGTGCAAACAATTCCAGGAACATGCTCAGACCATGCGTACAGAGTAATTGCGGTTAGAAAAATCTGGCTGCACGCGTATAATGCGTAAAGGGCAAGTAATGTAAATTGTGTCATCAGCAGGGTAGGCTGTAGCCTACCCTGCTGATGATGCAATTTACGTCACTTGCTCTGTACGCATGCGCTAGCATACGAAGTATAACCCAAGTATCCTTTGGGCTTCACTCAAACCCTAAAGGGCCGTTTACACAGGATGCATTCTTGCATTAAAAACAACTAAACTGAACGCTATAAAAGGGAACTGAATGCAAGAGGTCTTACAGCTAGACACACTTTCAAGTTGTTTCAAGTTTTAACTTGACATGTCATCTTAATAGTGTGGTGCTCATGGAGCAAGATCCTGCAAAAGACACCTTTTTGAAGTACGACCTAAATTCACAGCATGTTTTTGTGAGTCCGCAGTCAGCACAGCCCCAATGGTGACTACAGGCAATGCACCTCACAAAAATCCCCAATCGACATTTTTGCATCAATTCAAATGTTTTCACCTTTCCCTCTGCCCTTACAAAATCAAGAGTTCATGGCAAACTTGTGGAAAATTGTCCATTGTTGCCAAAGGTTTGCTGCAGGTTCACCACTACCAGTGAAGAGCTGCAAACTTCTGGCAAACATTTGTGGCAAATCACAAACTCATTGGCATGTGAAAATAATTGGTGGCAAATTTGCAGCAAGTTTTTGGCAAGTTTACGGTTAGAGAACTCTAGATTCTTTGTAAGGTTGGTGCTACTGATAGCGTGTAGCATGAGCATCCTCCATGACATGTTCACGTAAACAATGTTGAGCTTGATTCAGAGATTGCTTTTGCACTCTAAAATTAAATATTTTACTCCACTAAGGATTAGGTTTAGTGTTGGGGTTTGGAGGTAGAGTGAGGTGGTTTTCAAACTGTTCATGTTTGCTGCAGTCCGAATCCGAGTGTGATTGTTTCCGGCACCCCTCGCACGTTGGTCTGGTTTCAGACATACTAATGATTCTGTTGAACCCTGGTGCTTTTCCATCATTAACTTTCATCATCACAAATGTGCAGATGATGGAGAAAACAAAGCGGTTGGCTACATTTGTGTGTTTTGTGCTTACTGAAATTCGAACCACTACCCCCAGTGGCTGAAGTGTTGCAACTGTAATAGGTCCACAGGGTGGCACCAAAAGTAAGTTACAGGCAGAGTTTGGAATTGCATACTACCCATACTACTCTAACTACTTCTGCCATATGTGTCTTAGAAATACTGTAGTATGAGTAGTATGATAGTATGCAATTTCGAACTCAGCCACAGTCAATAGGAATGCATGTTTTATTAACTCTACCCCCTAACCCAAGCTCAAACCTAAACCTAACCCTCAGTGGAGTAAAAATGTAATCTTTGAGGGGAAACGCAACCTCTGAATCGCACTCATCATTGTTTATCCCTTACAGAAAATCTAAAGTCCTGACAAACCACATTTTCTGCAGACTTTCTGAAAATTTCCCACTCATTATTTTCACTCCAACAAGAGATTTTGTCAGATCTAGTTAACTTTTGGAGTCAATTTTGTCCCCCAAAGTATAGCTAAGTAAACACACACACGCACATTCCTAACACAACAACCCCCCCCACACCACCCCTGCCCGACCCACCCAAACACACACACTCGCACTTCCACCCTGTTTGACAATTGGGGAATGACACCATCTCCCCACGGAGTACTTCCTGTGTGCGATCACAGAAAGGCGTGCTCCCAAAATCCCTCTTCCACTGGCACACAGCCAAGCTGTCAACATCAGCTCTTTATCGGGTCATTGTATGTTTCTCCTCAAAAGCCCTTTCAGTGGTTGCTGGGTTCGGATTAAGGCCAGGAGTGCAACCGAGCGCTCCATAAGAGCTTTTACATGCACTTGCCTCTCTGTCCTCACTTTGTAACACTGCCCTGAACACACTTGAACTCCCCACAGCAAACACACTGTTTACTTAAACACCCAAGCTGACTGCACTATTAACTGTTTACCTGCATCCAATCAGATCACATTGTGCACATTATAATGCGATAAATCCTTTAACTTACTAATAATGTTTACACTCTTACATGGTAAAACCATTATCTTACTATCTTGTGTGTAAGTTTGCAATGTAATAAACAGCTATTTATCTTCTTTCGGCCATGACACATTTATAAGAAGAGCTTTTATAAGCTAAACTAGATTTTTACATAATAAAGAAAATGTGATTTTGTTGCCTGTGGTGCTCAACTTGATCACATGGTAAATCAACATGCTCTTTCCAAATGTTCATGTACCGTAAAATCGAGCCCGTTCTGCTGAATTACTGAAAAGTGCCATGATCTCCTGCCAGACATTTTTGCATCAATTCAAAACTTTTCCTGTGCCGCTACAAATCTCCAAGACATGAGTTCGGGTTAGGGGGTAGAGTTAATAAAATATGCATTCCTGTTGACTCTATTACATCATTTACAACTAAAAATACAACTTGCTTTTGGAGGCACAACAACACTTCCCGTTTTGGCCACTAGGGGCAGTGGTTTGAATTTTGGTAGCACAGACCAATTTCAGAGGCAAAACTTGCTATGTGGTTGCTACGTTTTTCAGAGTGGTCTTTAGCACATTGCTATGGAGTTGCTAGGGTATTGTGGGTAGTTGCAAGGAAGTTGCTAGGTGGTTGCTCACTGGCCAAAGTCAAAAAAGCCCACTCTTTCAGTCTCTATGATATATTTGTCCCTATATTTGGCTTGGGTATGTCATGTAATGTAAGTCTATGAGATTTCTTTTGCCTGTGTTATTGTCTGGCAGATGAAAATAAGTAAGTCTGATCAGTTGGAAAAGTAATAGCACTCCTCTCCTCAACAAGCAACATGATTTAAAGTGTCAATCATACCCATAGCACACATGCAGGGATGAGTTACACGCAGAAGTTTAATACTTAAGGGCAAGGGCATAGCCAGGAAATTACTTTTGGGTGGGCCTCAATAAAAATGGATGGACCAAGTTTTCGCCAAAAAAAGTTTAACTAAATTTTCCTTAACAACCGGGAAGTGGTGCATTCAAAAATTTCTTTCACACTTTCAGAAATCAGAATTTATGAATTTGTATACTTTTTTATATTTATATATATATATATTTGAAGTCGAAGAATAATCTCTAATATTCTGGGTGGGCCTAGGCCCACCCTTGGGTATGCCACTGCTTAGGGGTTTGTTCAAATCTCTGACCTTAAGTTTGAGTGATAATAATAGTGAAGACTGCCTAGGAAGAACCATTAATTAATGCTTGGATAATAACTAATCTTTCTTTGATTGTAAATTTCATGGTAATTTCCTACTTACTTTCTGTTTTCCCTACAGGCTAAAAGCAAATCTTCGTGCAGAACCAACCAGGTAAGGTATAATTGTTTTTGTGTGTGTGAGTTAGCGAGATGAAGGTTCACTGATCAGTGTCAGGTGGCTACAGTGTGAATAGCATTTGCCCTCTCTTCCCTTTGCCCCACTGTGCACAAACACACACACACACACACACACACACACACACACACACACACACACACACACACTAACTCACACATGAACTCCATGGAGATGGTTGCATGCTGAATTAATTGTGTGTGAAAGGCATAAGTGTTAGTTCTGTGTGCTCTGTTGTGATTACTGTGAGCCTGATGTTAAAGAGAACAGCAAACACTTTTTCTAAATATCTTCATCAAAATCCACCTCATGTTGTATTGTAGTTAGAGTCCAAAATTTATTTGCGGATCGTCTGCTAATGGTGAACTGAGAAAATGCCTTTGATTTGGTTCGCTTATGTCAAGTTCATCAGCAAAGTTACCATTATTGTTCTTTGGTCACAATTTAGACCATGTATTGTTACAGTTCTTAATAAAGTTTACAGCCAACTAGTGTTATAGTCTCATCAAAAGCTAATTTTAACTTGTATTTAGCACTCACCGAGGGCTAATTTTGGATGTCTATGGATTGCAAGGTTTTTCACAACCTTTAACCTGTTGCAATAGATGGAAATATCACCCATTTATGCAATTCATGAAATCACAGGCCCAAATGAAACATCAGCCTGATAGCCCAGGGCCGGGTTAAGCCTCCCAAGGGCCCTGGGCTAGCTCATGAAAATTAATTAGGTCACATGATCTACAGCTTTGAACAGGTTAAGCAACATCATAATAAATAAATTAATATTCATGAGCCATGCCCCTTAACATTCACTCATGACCCAGAGAGTCGCAAAGTATCAACAAACAGTATATGATCACAGAAGACTCGCCAATGACATACTGTATGTTGAAGCTTGTCCAATTAAGAACAAATAGTAAATACATCAGCCCTTGAATGGCCGTTAGTATGAATGTAACATAGAGAGAAGTACAATACAAATACATACAAAAATAGCCCACGCCAATGAGGATAAATAAATTTACCCATGCAATTATGTTAAAACTACTAAAACAGTCAAGCAGAGATCTACATAAAATTAAATGACACTCACCACTATCATCAAACCACTTAAAGTGCCCTCTCCATGGTCTTCTTGAAAGCAAGCCCTCAAATAAATCTTTGAAACCCAAAAGGTGCAGGAGATCTTCGTGCTCTGTTTACATTGTCATCGTACAGTTCAGTCTGTTACAATTCACTGACGTCCTCAGCTGATTTTGATTAGGCTGATCTCCGAAAACAAACTCTCTCCGGTTTAAGGATGAATTCAATTATAAGCGCTAAGAGTATGGAGCCAATTCAGACCGGTAATGCATATAAATACATATATTTATAATGTGAACCAACATCCTCGTGTGATTTTTTCCGATGTTAAAATAATGTCTCTTATTGCAGAGACAATTATAGCCTACAATAAGTAAGCCATTTGTAGGTTGATTTCCCCTGAAGAATGTAAACACTGGATCTGTAGCACTTTCAAAACTTTGTTCCCTTAGTTTGAGTGACATGTCAACTTCTGGCTCAACCAATTGCATGACTTTGGGGCACGAGTACCTGTAATACACTGTTTAGCTGTGAATTTACTCGTTTTTGCAAACAATAGCATAAAAACAGTGGCAAGAGTTTTCAGGAAAACTGTTCGAAATAGTAATTTTTTTTTTACAGAGTTTGGTGGTGAAATTACACAATTCATATTAAAATTCATATTTGATCTCATGTACCCGGGGCCTCCCCTAGTGGCGGGGCGCTGGGCTGCAGCCCATGTTGACCATTGGGTTAACACAGCCCTGGATAGCACTATTAAGCTAGATAGCTAGGGTGTTGTGAGTTGTTGCCATGGTGTTGCTATGCGGTTGCTAAATGTAGTGGTTTTATTTAGCAAGGCTGCACATTTGCCAGCCTCTCTGCAATTTTTCTCTGTGCCAACTGTTCCTCAACAAAATCTGCTCAAAATTATGAAGAATAAATATTTACATAAGAAAATGTTAGTTCCTCAATGCTCAGTGTGAAGGGTGTTGTGGGTGGTTGTCAGGATGTTGCTATGGGGTTGCTAGGATGTTCTCATGGTTGTTAGGATTTTGTGGATGCTTGCCAGGGTGTTACTATGGTATTGCTAGGGTGAAATGAGTGGTTGCCAGGGTGTTGTTATGTTGCCCGCGCATCTTATCACGTGGCTTGTTGAGCGCGTTGCCACGGAGACATAGCGCGTGTGGAGGGTTCATGCCACCTACCGCGGCAACCATGCTCAACACACCATGCAGCTGAGAACGAACCGAGCGACCATGAGGAGTTTACCCCATGTGACTCTACCCTCCCTAGCAACCGGGCCAATTTGGTTGCTTAGGAGACCTGGCTGGAGTCACTCAGTATGCCCTGGGATTCGAACTAGTGAGCTAGCGAAGTGGTAGCCAGCGTATTTTACCACTGAGCTAACCAGACCCCTGTAACTTTTAATGTTAAAAATGTATAAGTATATGTAGAAATTATACTTAGCCTATATTAATAAATGCTGTACCTGTGTTGTTCATTGATAGTTCATGTTAAATGTTGAGCTAACTAATGTTAATGTATACAACCTTATCATAAAGTTACCAAAATATTTGATTCAAGGATTTGACCTTTGCCTGAATTGAAGTTATGGTCATGGTCATGGTCATTAAAACATTTGTTCATATTTTTATATTTCAATATTTTAGGCAAGGTCCGCCCACAACAAGAAGAGGCAGAAAGCGGCAAAAGGGGAAACCAAAGCGAAAGAAACACATGGGAAAAAAACTGATGTATGTTTTCAGTTCTTTTATGTATTTATTACTTTTACAAAAACGTTCAGTGGTGATACCGTGATGCAGTAATGGCATCAGATGGTAATACTTTATTGAACCGAATGATTACTGTATTCTTTTATCACGCTATTTACATTAAGGTACCTCAAATAATACCATGGTACTACCATGGTAGATATCTAAAAACATGGTAGTACCATGGTACATTTTGAGACTTTTTGTAAGTCTAGAAAATGCTATTGATCAGGAGTTTATTTATTTAGCACCATCAGTATTATTAAATATTAAAAAGTTTCTAAAAGCCTCAATGTACATGAAGCCATGGATGAGTCAATGCAAACTAAAAATATTCCTCAAAATTCCTCCTTTCTGTATGTGCCATACCGCACGTTTGCACAAGCAGCACTGACGTCCACACAGACACTAATTTATTCATTCTGGCAGAAGGAAAAGACTTTCTCCCCTTCTTTTTCTACTTTCGCTTCTCCGTCATTTGTATTTGGCGAGGGCAACTGGAGGGCACTTCTTTAGGACCATCTCTCCCTCCCTGCTATCCATCATTCACTCTATGGATAGAGTCAGTGGCAGGTGTGAAATCACGCTAATTTGCTAGCCATAATGCCCCTCCCATTTCCTCACCCTCCTCTCAACAGACTCTGTCAGGCTCTCAAACCACTTCCACACAGACAAAGATTGATTTTCTCCCTTAATTAACTCTTGTTATACACTTCTCTCCAGTTCTGGTTTAGTTAAGAAATGGGAGAGACAAACCAGCCCCATCAGCCCACCATCACATTAGAGACGTCACAAATGAGACCTGGCGGCTATAGACGCTATCCAGACAGTATTGGTAGTGAGAGAAGATCAGAGTATGAAAACTCAGAATGCATTAGGGGGCTTTTTGTACTTGCTACTGAATTTAATTTTAAGTCAAATATAGAGAATCAGGCTCAGGTCTGCTTTTGCAAAGTTAATCACTGGAAGGGCTGACGTGCTCTTTGACCGCTGTCAGGGTTTTACATAATTCTCTTTCTGACAGATTTGTTGAGATCTGTAGTTCATGATTGGAATTGTATTACTCAATCACTCAGGCTTTTCTAACTACTGTATTTTAGTAGCTTTAGAAAGTAACACTCATTTTAACCATAGGAGCTGTGTGCTATTCACAATGTCACTATTTTCACAATTTGAAACTGAACTTGTCTTCAAATCTCTCTTTTATGCATTTGGCAGATCTGTTTATTCAAAGCAACATACAGTGCATTTAAGTAATATATTTTATCAGTGCACGTATTTATAGAAACATGCCCTGTCAGCACATACATTGTGTCTCCAATTTCATATACAGTATTGTGAATAATAATAAACCTTATTCTTCATCAAACTTAATCTTGTGAAATATATACAGTTGTGCTCAAAAGTTTGCATACCCTGGCAGAAATTGTGAAATTTTGGCATTGATTTTAAAAATATGACTGATCATGCAAAAAAACCAACTGCTCTTTTATTTAAGGATAGTGATCATATGAAGCCATTTATTATCGCATAGTTGTTTGGCTCCTTTTTAAATCATAATGATAACAGAAATCACCCAAATGGCCCTGATCAAAAGTTTACATACCCTTGAATGTTTGGCCTTGTTACAGACACACAAGGTGACACACACGTTTAAATGGCAAATGAGGGTTCATTTCCCACACCTGAGGCTTTTTAAATTGCAATTAGTGTCTGTGTATAAATAGTCAATGAGTTTGTTAGCTCTCACATGGATGCACTGAGCAGGCTAGATACTGAGCCATGGGGAACAGAAAAGAACTATCAAAAGACCTGCGTAACAAGGTAATGGAACTTTATAAAGATGGAAAAGGATATAAAAAGATATCCAAAGCCTTGAAAATGCCAGTCAGTACTGTTCAATCACTTATTGAGAAGTGGAAAATTCAGGGATCTCTTGATACCAAGCCAAGGTCAGTTAGACCAAGAAAGATTTTAGCCACAACTGCCAGGAGAGTTGTTCAGGATACAAAGAAAAACCCACAGGTAACCTCAGGAGAAATACAGGCTGCTCTGGAAAAAGATGGTGTGGTTGTTTCAAGGAGCACAGTACGATGATACTTGAACAAAAATGAGCTGCATGGTTGAGTTGCCAGAAAGAAGCCTTTACTGCACCAATGCCACAAAAAAGCCCAGTTACAATATGCCCGACAACACCATGACACGCCTCACAGCTTCTGGCACACTGTAATTTGGAGTGACGAGACCAAAATAGAGCTTTGTTTGGAGAGGGGTCAACAAGGCCTGTAGTGAAAAGAATACCATCCCCACTGTGAAGTATGGTGGTGGCTCACTGATGTTTTGGGGGTGTGTGAACTCTGAAGGCACGGGGAATCGTGTGATGGCAAGATGAATGCAGCATGTTATCAGAAAATACTGGCAGACAATTTGCATTCTTCTGCACGAAAGCTGCGCATGGGATGCTCTTGGACTTTCCAGCACAACAATGACCCTAAGCACAAGGCCAAGTTGACCCTCCAGTGGTTACAGCAGAAAAAGATGAAGGTTCTGGAGTGGCCATCACAGTCTCCTGACCTTAATATCATCAAGCCACTCTGGGGAGATCTCAAATGTACGGTTCATGCAAGACGACCAAAGACTTTGCATGACCTGGAGGCATTTTGCCAAGACGAATGGGCAGCTATACCACCTGCAAGAATTTGGGGCCTCATAGACAACTATTGCAAAAGACTGCACCCTGTCATTGATGCTAAAGGGGGCAATACACAGTATTAAGAACTAAGGGTATGCAGACTTTTGAACAGGGGTCATTTCATTGTTTTATTTGTTGCCATGTTTTGTTTTATGATTGTGCCATTCCGTTATAACCTACAGTTAAATATGAATCCCATAAGAAATAAAAGAAATGCGTTTTGCCTGCTCACTCATGTTTTCTTTAAAAAATGGTACATATATTACCAATTCTCCAAGGGTATGCAAACTTTTGTGCACAACTGTACATATATACAAAACCATTCATCTGGTGGATATATAGGCTATAAAAAGCTTAATTTGGTAAATACTTAATTATAAAGCATTGTAACAGAGCCAAGTCTCTGTCATTTCAAAATAAAAGTCCCCTGTGTGTTTTTGGGCTTGTTTATAGTTAAAAGTCCAACACTATACACCAAATCTTCCATTTTTCATTCTGGACTCTTGCTGCCTATATGTTTGTGCCAGTCATAGTAAGAAAAGACCATGAAAATCTTTTAACATTCAATAAACAGATTTTTAAAAACTATCATCCCATTGATCGGTTATTGGCCTTTTCCATCACCTTAGTTATCGTATCGGCAAAATGTACTATCGGTCGACCTCTAGTTGCTAGCACCATGCTCTATTAGAGCTACAGCAGCTCACATTAAATCAAAATAGATCCTTTTTACTTTCTTGATACACATTCCTTATTGTGAACTATTCATAGGTGCTAATTATTCAAAAGAAAAAAATATGTTTGTATTTTTATTCATAATCTTTTAGCAAAATCTAATAATTTGTTCTTGCTAGAGGTCTAAGAGGGAATTTATTTACTGAAATAATTTTTAGTTCCCTCTCAATAGTGTTGCATTCCATCCCAATTATGTTAGATTCCCTCGAAATTAGTAAATTCGGGAGAAGCACGCCCAATCTGATCTTCCAATTAATTATCAGAGTATAAAAACGACCTCTTATCTCATAACAGTGTCAGTTCTCCTGGTGTCCCTCCACCTCTCCCACTCCTCCTTTAAGTATTTCATCCATATAATCCTCTCCATCCATTAGTAGTTTCGGGGGTTTATATCAGAGCTTGAGTTGAGTCTCCTCCTCGAGCCCCTCCATTGCACACAGCAATCCAAACCTGTTTTACCATTTACTCTAAAGATTATATGGGCACACAAACTCGTGAAATACATTTATCCATCCCTTACGAACATTTACCATGTGTAACACATCAGTGGAAAGGAGGAGGCGAGAACCGGCTTGATAATATAAATAATAGTTTAATAATAAACATAAACCAAAAGACACAAACACACACACGGGTGTCGGACAGCTGTCCGTAACTCTCTCTCTGTCGCACTGCCATCTCCAGTCGGCCTTTATCCCTCTTGGGCTAATCAGCCTGATTAGGAGCCGGGTGTATAGAATCATGACCTGGCCACACCATGGCTTTACTAAAATAAGCATTTCAAGTATGGTATCTGTCGTAAAACCAGATCCACAAAATTTGGTTCTTAAAACTATGGTTCTTACCACACACACACACACACAAAGGATTTACATGCAGTTCCTGCAAGTTTACTAAATTGAAATCGTGGCTAATTTTCTGAAAGCTATGTTTTGTGTTGGAAACCATGGTTTTGAAAACCATACTTGTAACTATGATGTTACTATTGTAAAATTGTAGTAACCATGTTTTTTTCTGCAAAATAACTATGATTTTTATTCCTTAGTTTTGTTTTTTCTGTATTATTATTACAGTTTTACAATGAATATCATGGTTAAAATATTTGTAGTAAAACCACTGTAAATTTTGTGGTTATTGTTTTACCACAAATTGTCACTGGAGTCAAGGAAGGACCCAAGATGTGGAGAAAAAAACAGAGTCAGTATATTAACACGAGGCAGTAATCAAACAGGCAGAGAAACAGGGATCGTCTGGCACCGACTGCAGTGGGGTGAAGTGCAATGAGGAAGTGGATCTTGACAGGCAGTGAAGGGGAGTGATGGAAGCCGTACATTTGACCAGATTTGAGGAGTGGCGAGGAGGGGCTGGAACCCCTGGTGATGAGTGGACGGATGAGCAGTCGGCAGAGCAAAGTGAAGAGTAATCCACAGACTGGTGAAGATCAGACCAACCAACAGACTGGCACACACACAGTGCAGAGACAGACAGACTGAGGCTAGACAGAGCGAGGTACTCCGACACAACACGATAATCTGGCAACGAAACTGACACACTGAGGGGTTTAAATAGAGCAGAGAAAATGAATAACAGCTGTCGCTAATCAGCCACCCAGCCGAAGGCGCCAGGGTAGTCATAGCAATACTGATCCGGCTGATCAGCGACAGCTGGCCACATACGAGGGAAAAAATGGAAAAAAACACACAGGGAAAACTGGTGACTCACCAACTGATCGCGGAACAAACAGCAGACCCACTGGGCACTCCGCAGGAACAGCGGTCTTGTGTAAAGCGGAACGAACTTTGGACTCCACTTCCCAGGACACCTGCCCAAGACCCATGATGGGGGGGAAAGGTATCTGGGGCATCGGTGGAAGTCTCGACTTCAAAACATCAAATTAGAATTAGAGCATTTGGCTTGATGTTTTTAGAACCCGGCCGATAGGAACGTACAAAGTCAAAACGCCCAAAAAAACAGTGCAGAGCCCAACCACGAAAGGCACCCCAAACACTCTAACCAATGGCGCCACTAACCCAGCACCAGCCTGACAACAAATCATGATTTCCCACATGGTAATTCCGTTCCAGGGGTGTGAGACGATGTGAAAAAAGGCACACGGTTGCATCTTCTTTATTGGGGTTGGCCAATCTGTGACAGCGCTGACCTTGTTGGGATCCATTCAGACTCCCTCAGATGAAACGATGAACACCAGGAATGGAACCGACTGTGCATGGAAAACACACTTCTCAGCTTTAACAAAGAGCTGATTCTCTAACAGCCGCCGAAGCACGCTCATCACGTGCTGGACATGGTCTTTGATACTCTGGGAGAAGATCAGAATATCATCCAGATAGACATAAACACACAGATTGACCATGTCACGAAGCACATCATTAATGAGCCCCTGGAAGACAGCCAGGGCATTGGCCAAGACAAAAGGCATAACCAAGTACTCAAAGTGCCCCCTAGTGGTGTTAAAGGCTTCCACTCATCCCCCTCCCTGATCCGGAAAAGGTGATAAGCACTGCATAGGTCGCCCCCCTGCACAAGTTCGAAAGCTGAGGACATCAATGGCAAAGGATAACGATTCTTTACCATGATGTCATTCAGCCCCAGATAATCAATGTAAGGTCTAAGTGAACCATCCTTCTTCTCCACATAGAAGAACCCCACCCCTGCCAGTGAAGTGGAAGAACAGATGATACTGGCTGCTAGAGACTCATTGATGTACCTTTCCATGGCCTTCCTCTCTGGAACAGAAAGCGAATAAAGCCGGCCCCGAGGTGGAGAAGTACCCGGAAGCAGGTCGATCGCAGAGTTGTACGGGTGGTGAGGAGGGAGGGACACGGTGCGGGACTGACTGAACACTGCCCTCAGGTCGTGGTAGGCCACCAGTACCCCAGACAAGTCCACCAGCTCATCCTGTGACACAGAACAAGACTCGACAGGGGAAATAGCAGAAGATGAACAGTTAGACAGAAAATAAGGACTCCAGGCCAGCACAGAGCTCGTGGACCAATCAGTGTGTGGGTTGTGGATTACCAGCCAGGTGTGCCCAAGCATGACCGGAGAGGAGGGTGACTTGAGGAGGAAAAATGTGATGCTCTCAGAGTGGCTTCCAGACACAAGGGTGAGAGGCAGTGTGGAGTGGGTGATCAGAGAGAGGGGGGTCCCACTGATTGTGCGAGCGGTGATAGGCTCCTCCAGGGAAACGGTGGGAATATTCCACTTGGAGGCCAGTTCAACATCCATAAAATTCCCCTCAGCCTCGTAGTTGACCTGAGGTGAAACCTCTTTACTTGACAAACCCCACTGCAGTCGTGCCAGGAGGAGAGTCGGCAGTCCCGGGGATTTACTCAATGGTGTAGTGCTCGCCAGTAACCACTTCTCTGCTGGCTAGCTGCATCTTTTACTGGACACGAAGCATAAATGTGGCCATGGCACACGCAATACAGACACAGACCCTGGGTGAGGCGGCGTTGTTTATCCTCAGGAGGGAGGCGTCTCCTCCCGAACTGCATGGGCTCTGCCTCAGATGAATGCTCCAATGTACCGTAGTCCAGGAGGGTGGAGACCTGCGGCGATGAAGAGCGAGCTGTTTAGCCACATGGATGGCAAGGTCCACCAAGTCGTCGAAGCGTGTGGGGAGGTCCAAGATGTAGATTTCAATGAGGATGTTATCAGACAGCCCATGCAGAAACCGATCCCATTGAGTCTTGTCATTCCATCCACAAGATGCTGCCAGAGTGCGGAATTCAATGGCGAACTCAGCGACCGATCGACCACCTTGACGAAGGCCCGAGAGGGCTCTGGCAGCGTCTTTGCCCTGGGTGGAATGGTCAAACACCTTGCGGAATTCCATCTCAAACTCCTGAAAAGATGACACCAGGCAAGGCGATTATCCCACATGGTGGTGCCCCACTCCCCGAGCCTTAACGGTGAGGAGTGATGACACATGCCACATTTGAAGCTTCATTAGGGAAGAATGAAGGCTGCATCGAGCATATCAACACTGGGAGAGAAACATTCTACACGAACCATCCTCCCCAGACAGTGATGCGGGAGCATTCATCCAGGTCTCAAGTAGTTCCTGACAGTGGGGCACTGCCGAAGAAGAACCAGGTGGCTCAGGGGTAGGAGGAATGGGATCTGTATCGGGAGTCCAGCAAAGCTATTGTACCAGGGACGTTAACTCGACCAACTGAGAAGCCACCTTCTCCAGAGCCTAGTTGTTGGAATTTATCTGTTCTTGTTGGCACCCCAGCAGCACTACCTGTTGGGTGAGAGCGGCACGAAAACCGGCATCCTCCATTGGGTCCATTATGGCCAGATTATTCTGTCACAACACAGAACACAGAACAAGGAAGGACCCAAGATGAGGAGAAACAACAGAGTCAGTTTATTAACACAAGGCAGTAATCAAACAGGCATAGAAACAGGGATCGTCCAGCGCTGACTGCAGTGGGGTGAAGAGCAATGAGGAAGCGGAGCTTGACAGGTGGTGAAGGGGAGTGATGGAAGCTGTGCACTTGACCAGAGGTGAGGAGTAACGAGGAGGGGTTGGAACCCCTGGCAATGAGTGGACGGATGAGCAGTCGGCAGAGTGAAGCGAAGAGTAATTCACAGACTGGCAAAGATCAGACCAACTAACAGACTGGCACTGGAGAATACACACACATAGCGCAGAAACAGACAAACCGAGGCTAGACAGAGCAAGGTACTCAGACACAACACAATAATCTGTCAATGAAACTGACACACTGAGGGGTTTAAATAGAGCAGGGAAAATGAATAACAGCTGTCACTAATCAGCCGCCCAGCCGAAGGTGCCAGGGTAGTCATAACAATGCTGATCCGGCTGATCAGCGACAGCTGGCCACACATGAGGGAAAAAACAGAAACAAACACAGGAAAAACCGGTGACTAACCAACTGTGACACAAATACCTTAGCTGAACTATACTAACTGTTGTAAAACCATGGCAGTTTTTTGGCTACTATGGTTTTACAACAGATGCCAAAGTTCAACTACAATCAAATGTTATCAAGCTTTGGGGCAACATCGGTTAATAGCAAATATTAACTACTAATAAAATACTAGACAGATAATGATTACCAAGCATATATCCTACAGTTTTGAACAGCATAGCATGTCTGGTTATTACATGTAGCGTAAAACTCAAACGCATTGTGGTCTAAATACTTCCAGCCTAATGCATGTAATCTAAAATTGCGATTCTTATTAAAATATTTTACAATATTTCATTTGATGCTTTCATGAAGAATAATTCAGTTCACTTTTCTTATGTTTTTATTGCCAGGTGAAAATAACAATATACAATGATACACATATAAATTAATTAATTCACATTTGATAATCCTGTTTAAAAATAGATAATATGTGCTAGCCTATCGGCACATTAAATTAAAGCACAGGCTCAGCATCTTGACAGTTTTCAGAAGTTACAATTGTTTGAATTGTAACTGAAAATGATAATTCTCTCTGATTATATATGAATTCATAAAATGCAAACGAATATGTGGGCATCCTCATGAACATTGAATATTGCCGGAAAGTGTTTATCATGCGTTTCCATTGCAGCGTCCCTCTAGCAAATAAGTGTTGTGGTGAACTTTTTCTTCTCTTTCTTCTTCTTCTTCTTCTTCTTCTATTTTATGGCAGTGGGCAAAACAAGCTTAACAACTATTACTGCCACAAACTGAATGGTGGTGACATTGGGAGAAAGACCTTAGAGGCGTTCAGCTCTGGCCTTTTGAAATTCTATGGTTATAGCACCCCTTAAAGGTTTAGAGCTGCTGGCACAAAACAACTGTGAGGAAACGCTAAACTCTAGGGGCACCAGACTATTTTCTTTTTTGGCTTATGTCACCAAGCCCTGGTTCCCCACCTGGTTCCATTCTGGAATGTAACGTTGACAGTTCATGATCCATTTTATTCCTGATGGATAAAATCAAGTCCTGCCATTTTTCTAATTGAATGTAAAAAATTTACTTGAAAATACATCCGATTACGAAAGTAAAATGGCATGTGAAAACTGTTTCATGTTGACTCTAGGACAAATGAGGGTGTTCTCTTTATGCTGTCTTTATTTCTCACCAACAGCTTATTTTCCACTGTTCATGCCAACAGGACACCTGTGCCAACTACACCCCCTCCTCCACCCCCTCCCACCCATCCACCAAGCTCCGCCCCTCCACCACCTGCCAGAGAGGTGTGTCCGCCGTGCCCCGCCCGCAGGATGACATCACTGCCTCCCTCCTGTGAGTGCAGGTGCAGTTTGAGGGAGGTGAGCTGCACAAGGAGAGGCAAGACACTCAACCAGCACAGCTGCCGGTAAACACACACACACACACAAACAACTTATGCAAATGCAGCTCAACTTGCTAAAAATATCCCATCAAACACAATAGCCTGCCCTCGATTTTGGACTTTATTGCACAAGGAAGCGTTTCACCATCAGTGTCCTTATGAGCATTTGAGTAGATCTGGATAGTTTTTTTTGTTTGTTTTTTATCAATATTTTAGGTTAAAATGTATTTATTAATACAGAAATTATTTGTTTTTAGGTGCTGTAAAAGTGTAGCCACGTAAACAGTATACATGCTAATGTAATGGTAGCCAGCTGGTAAGTAGCTGTGCAGTGTGTAAACATCACTCCCCAGGCTTCAAGAGGTGCACTAGCGACTGACGCTAGGGACTGTAGCCTTTAGCCTCCTTGTTAGCACGCCACACCAGAGACGCTGGTTCGAATCCCACTCGGAGCGGGTCGAGCAGGTCTGGTTACACTAATATGATTTTAGTGTGATAAAATTTGGGATTTACTAGTGTTATGGCATTTACCAGATTACATGGTTTACCGGTGTTATGTTGTCAAGACAACAAAGTTGTAAAACTCAAAATAACTTTATACAGAAAAGGTTAGTAAACAATTTTGTCACATTAAAATCATGGTAACACACATATATTTACATCTTGTGACAGTGAGTATTTTAACGTTTACGGATTAGCCCCATTCACTGCCATAGTAAATGCCTCACTGTAAACGTGATGTTTGCTTTTTTAAGAATAAGTATTATGCCACAATTGCTGTATATTGAACAAACGAACACCTAAAAAATTCCTTTAACATCTTGAAAATGTCTCAGGCTACATCCTCATTAATCCAGATTCATCTGAAAATGCCGTTTTCGTTTTCGAAACGCTCTCCGTCCACACTGCTGTTTTCAAAAGTTTTCCAAAAGTTGCTCATCCACACTGAAATGTCTGAAAATGATTAAATCCCCTTACTGCAGAAAAAAGAGGCGTGGCCCTGTGCCATTTCCATGTACAATGTGAAACACAATTGTCCCGGTGTTCCGCTGCCGGACAGCATTTCCGAGTAAACTTCCCATCACCTTTGAAGGAATTGTATGTGAAGGTTGAACAAAGTAACATTTATCTTTAACAATGCTATGAAAGTGGAAAGTAGGCACAACAATGCTGCTACAACATGGCAAAAACACAGAAATCCAATAGAGGGTGTGTTAGCCGCCATCTTGATTGATTTAGGTTGAATGGATCACAGACTGTTTCACATGATAACAAATATGTCCTCGTTTTGGAATATCTTCATTTTTACTGTCCACACTACAACGCAAAGACAGTGTTTTAAAATGTATCCACTTAGGAGAGTGTTTTCTCAAAGCTCCCTTTTTGCTGTATAAAAATGCTGTCTCAAGGCCTTTGCACAACAAACAAAAATTTTTGCCACAATTAACATTTTGAATCAAAACAATTGATTCCTATGAAGCCATTCACACCTGGAGCGAACATTCGCAAGCCAACAAAGCAAAGTTTTTTTTTTCGGTGAGTGTATCAAAAAACTTTTATCTGCCCGGCGATGAAATGCCCTGATCAATAAAAATGAGCTTTGGATCACGTGTCAGGAGCTACTGCAGTTAGCAAAACCAGCGCAACTGGTGGCGCTAAAGCACAGAAAGCTGTTTTGACCACTGACATTAAACGTTGAAGGAACTTGAGGAAGAAAGCCTGAACCAGCAGTGAGGACGCCTGTCTCATTTGCATCAAATGTGTCACATATTCCCTGTTTTTGTAGTTTCATTTTATGATTGGTTTTCCCCTGATTGTTTCCACATTGTTTTCCCTTGTTTGCCCCCATGTATTTAAGCCCTTGTTTTCCCCTGGTTTCTTTGTCAGTCTTTATATGTGTTGTCATGTTCTGTGCCTGGTTTCCCGTGTTTTTGTTTCGTTTTATTCTGAGTTACTTTGTTCATCTTTTGTTTTCACTAAAGCCGCATTTAGATCCTCATTCCTCCTCTGCCCTGTCACAGAAAGACTGACCAAGAAATGGATCTAGCGGCCGTCAGGATTCTGCTCCTTCAGCAAGGGGACCGTCCAGTTGAGGATCACAGCTGTGAGTTTTTAGAGCTTGCAAATGTAGTACACTATCCGGGCCGCTCTCTGGTGGTTTTCTTCCAGGCCGGTCTGAATAGTGCACTGAGGGAACTCATGCCTCCGGCTGATCCTCACTGGACGCTCGGCGATTATGTGGAGAAGGCTCTGGAACTTAGCGGTTCCCCTTATACAATGGATTATGGCGGGAACCCCGGGCCAAAAACTCCATCCACGGCCCCTGTCTTGAAGCCTTCCACGGCCCCTGTCTCCAAGTTGTATGATCTGCCACTGATGTCGGTGCGTAGGTCCATGAAGACCCTACCTCAAAAATTGACTGTGCCGACGCCTGCCTCGGTCAATGAGCCAATGCCCACGCCTGCCACGGCCAACGAGTTGCCAGCCTTGTCCATCCCAGAACCAGCGTTGCCAACTTCGGCTATCCAGAGGAGGAGGAAGAGAAGAAAAGTTCCCGTTCCCAAGTCTCTTCCCATGTTCACGACCACGGAGGTCGTTTCTGAGTCTCCTCCCATGCCCACAACCACAGAGGTCATTCACAAGTCTCTTCCCATGTACACAACCATGGAGGTCGTTTCCGAGTCTCCTCCCATGCCCACGACCACAGAGGTCATTCCCAAGTCTCTTCCCATGTACACGACCACGGAGGTTGTTCCCGAGTCTCATCCCATTTTCATGACCACGGAGGTCGTTTCCGAGTCTTTGCCCATGCCCACGACCACAGAGGTCATTCCCGAGTCTCATCCCATGTTCATGACCACGGGGGTCATTTCCGAGTCTCTGCCCATGTTCACGACCACAGAGGTCGTTCCCGAGTCTCTGCCCATGCCCACAACTACAGAGGTCGTTCCCGAGTCTCTGCCTATGCCCACGACTACAGAGGTCGTTCCAAAGTCTCTTCCCATGTACACGACCACAGAGGTCGTTTCCAAGTCTCTGTCCATACCCACGACTACGGAGGTCGTTCCCGAGTCTCATCCCATGTTCACGACCACAGAGGTCATTTCCGAGTCTCTGCCCATGCCCATGACCACAGAGGTCGTTCCCGAGTCTCTTCCCATGTTCGCGACCATGGAGGTAATTTCTCATTCATCCAGGACTCTTTGTCTCGAGCCTCCCACGGCTTGGACCCTCGAGCCTTCCACGGCTCCGTCTTCCATGGCTCCGCCCCAGAGTCTTCCACGACTCCGCCCCAGAGACTATTTCCCCAGCGGCTCCGCCCGCTTCTCCAGAGACTTTTCCGCCAGCAGCTCCGCCCGCTTATCCAGAGACTATTCCTCCAGCGGCTCCACCCGCTTCTCCAGAGACTATTCCTCCAGCGGCTCCACCCGCTTCTCCAGAGACTATTCCTCCAGCGGCTCCGCCCCCTCCCCCAGAGACTATTCGTCCTGCGGCTCCGCCCGCTCCCCCAGAGACTATTTCTCCTGCGGCTCCGCCTGCTCCCCCAGAGACTATTCCTCCTGCGGTTCTGCCCGCTCCCCCAGACACTCCTCCTACAGCAGCTCCGCCGCCTGACCCTGTCCCTGTCCTTCGGCCGCCTCCCAAGCCTCCTGACCCTGTCTCGGCCCTGCGGCCACCTCCCATGCCTCCGGACCCTGTCTCGGCCCTGCGGCCACCTCCCAGGCCTCCTGACCCTGTCTCAGCCCTGCGGCCACCTCTCAGGCCTCTTGACCCTGTCTCGGCCCTGCAGCCGCCTCCCAGGACTCCTGACCCTGTCTCAGCCCCGCGGCCACCTCTCAGGCCTCTTGACCCTGTCTCGGCCCTGCAGCCGCCTCCCAGGACTCCTGACCCAGTCCCAATCTCCTTGGTCTCCTGGCCGTCTGCCTGATCTGCTCTAGTCTCCTTGGTCTCCTGGCCGTCCGCCTGATCTGCTCTGGTCTCCCTGGTCTCCTGGCCATCCGCCTGATCTGCCCTGGTCTCCCTGGTCTCCTGGTCATCCACCTGATCTGCCCTGGTCTCCTGGTCATCCACCTGATCTGCCCTGGTCTCCTGGCCATCTGCCTGATCTGCTCTGGTCTCCCTGGTCTCCTGGCTATCCGCCTGATCTGCTCTGGTCTACTTGGTCCTCCAAGCCTGCAGAATCGCTCTGGCTCTCCATCCCTCCAGCTCCACCTTGGTTTCAAACCTCCCTGACTTTGCCTTGTTCCTCTGCTCCCCTTGCCCTTTGTGCCTGCCTGAACTACCTGTTTTCCCCCACATTCCATGGACAATTTGTTTTTGTTTTTTGGAGTGTCTGGAATCCGCTCCTAAAAAGGGGGGGTTCTGTCACATATTCCCTGTTTTTGTAGTTTAATTTTACGATTGGTTTTCCCGATTGTTTCCACGGGTGTTCCTCATTCCCTTGTTTGCCCCCATGTATTTAAGCCCTTGTTTTCCCCTGGCTTCTGTGTCAGTCTTTAAATGTGTTGTCATGTTCTGTGCCTGGTTTCCCGTGTTTTTGTTTCGTTTTATTCTGAGTTACTTTGTTCATCTTTTATTTTCATTAAAGCCGCATTTAGATCCTCATTTCTCATCTGCCTCGTCACAAAATGCCTTAAAAACTGAAACAAATTTTCTCATATGGGTTCTCTTAACATGTAAATGATATTGCTGCATTTCTGCCTTACATCCCCTTTAAAAACTGATCTTACATGGATTGTCTTCATAATGTATTCCATATTATAAATACATAATGTGGAAAAAGTGATACTGTGGCATTTTTGCCTTTGTATCACTTTTTTAAAATAAACAACGTTAAGGATCTTAAATGTTTTTCTTCACCAAATATTAATAATACAGGATTAAAACTGTGACCATCTGCACTCGAAATTTATACATATGTCTTTGTATTCAAAATGGCTTTGTATACCAAAAAGGGGGTGGTGTCTCCACAAAATGATGTAATTGTTATTGCTGTGCTATTGTTAAGTCGTTAACAGACATTAGCAGTATAAAGTATGTAACAATGGGTCAGACTGACAATGTGTTTTGTGTTTAAATGTCACGCCTAATTTTTGAGCAAATGTATAACACAAGTACATATACATGGAAATAAGATACAATTGGTATTGTTCCAATTGACAACATGTGTTTTAAGTATATACAGTAAGTATGGCTGTGGCATATATTCAGTAGCGGTTTTAACCACCACGCAATTGCGAGGGGGCCCCGGACGTCGGGGGGGCCCGCGCCCCGGTAGGAAACCTCTGCAAAAAAAAGGCTTGAGGGGTGAGATGATGTTCTGAGTACATGCGCGAACACGCTGTTGTCAGCGATCTTAGAGCGGTTCACGTTAGAAGCCGCCGGGGTTGGGACAGGTGAGTTTTTTTAAGTAGGGTTCAGGTTTGCAATTAATGAAAAAAAATATAGGCCTATATAGGCTGTCCGAACTTGTTCGCACACGCGCTCTCACTCACAGATACACACGAACGGATGAGTTAGGGGCCGTTCACACCGAGCGTGTTTTTGCCTGCGTCTGCTCTGTTTTTCCATTGTTTTCCTGTGTAATGTGCTGGACGAATGTCCATACCTGCTGCACCGCGACCTGCTGTTTCTTCAGTGTCTCACAGAGGACTGGCACATTTTTAGACACTGTGTCAAGTTAATAAGAGCTTCAGGTTTCAAAAATGCATGCCGAGACACCTGTGTTCTGTTTCAGTCATTGCACTGTGTCTAGATTGTTTTTGTTTTTTTTAGTGCAGGTGTCACAAAGATTTAACGTTCTGAACAATTTCAGGTTGTAAAGAGGGGACTGTTACAATGTTTAACATTATTCCAGATTGTTCTGCAACAAGCAAAGTTTCAGTGCTTGATAAACAGCAATGTTTTTTTTTTCCCTTCTGCTCTAGTGTGTTGAGGGGCTGCCGTGCCTTGTATGTTTATTGTTTCAATATGAACGTTGCCAACGATGCTTACATAAAATACACCCTCAACATCAGAATATAAGCTCCAGGTGAAAGTAAAGCAAATAAGACAGGAATATATTAATATTGTATACAGTGCTCAAAGTAATAATAATACTGTATCATATTATTATGACAAACTGGACAACAATAAATAATTGTTGGATTATAATATGAATAAATAACAACTGAATTCCAAAATGTTACTGGGTGTAGTAGGTTTTGCACACACAAAAAAAAAAAAGAAAAAGAAAAAGAAAAAGAAAAAGAAAAA
Source organism: Myxocyprinus asiaticus (assembly GCF_019703515.2). NCBI lineage: Eukaryota > Metazoa > Chordata > Actinopteri > Cypriniformes > Catostomidae > Myxocyprinus > Myxocyprinus asiaticus. Next base: position 7,260,384 of record NC_059370.1, on the reverse strand, counting down.
AAATTGTTTTGTAAAAATATATGTAGGTAAATATAGTTTTTTTTTTATCACTGTATTGTGGAAAAACTAGAAAACATGCATTAATTATCTTTAACTAGATTTTTATTTCATTAAACATTTTGAATGTACTTGGCTACAATGGTTGATAGGATGAATTTAAAATTATGATTTAAATATATTTTATGTAAGTTTTTAAGCGAACATTTTCGAAATGGAGCCCAGGCTTGGTCGGTTGCTTAGGGCCTCAGAAATAGTAAACCTGCCCCTGCATATAATTACTCTTGTTCCAATTGATAGCATGTTTTAACCATTAATATTATTTTTTGCACTCTATTTTTTATAATCACCCCTCAGACTGTGTACAAATGATAATACAGCCAGTAAACTTGTCCAGCAGGTGAACAGAAATAGTTTCTAAAAGTTTCTCGAATATTTTCTTTCTCATTGAGCAAATCAACAATAAACTCTTCATCGCTGCTGCAGCTGGTATAGAAATCAGTTTTCTTTCTCGATCTACTCGCTACAGAACTCGCTACAGAACTCGTAAACAAATTTGTCAAGTCCTTCTCATCTGTGATGGGCAAAGAGCAGCTGAAATGCGCTTTGCGCCACCTACCGTACGGGGGTAAAATTGCTTGTCGATTACCGCCACCAAACGTAAAGGCATAAATGTGCTGATGGCAAACATTCGAGTTGCTGTCTGTGTGAAAGGGTCATTCGTTGGCGATTCATAATTGTGTCGCCATTGGTGTGCAAAGACCTGTGTGGACGGAAGGCCAAAACTTGTAAAATTAATATGTTTTCAAATGAAACCGTATTAGTGTGGATGTGGCATTGTTTACTTTCTGCTGGGATCCTGATTAGCAATATTTTCAAATAGATGAAACATTTGGATAAAAAATTATTTGTTTTTGGAGTCACTTTACAAGACTCAATAACTGGTGTAGACTGAGTAGAATCTTTCACTTCAAATATATCAATTCATGACCCATCAACTTTGAAAAATAGAACCCAATTAGCTAGTGCCATTATATTGAAATAGTATTTCTTTCCACATTATTCATTCATGCTTCTGTATTTCACAGTTCATGTTGAGGACAGTCACACCGCATGAAAGATTTACACAATTTACTTAAAATTTCAACATTATAACACAATATAAATAGATAATTGTTTGTTCATGGATTATTATCAAAATATATGACAGTATATGAGGCCTTTAAAATTAGTTGAGTACTGGTATATTAAAATTTCGTCAACTGCTCATTTATGTTATTTCTCACTTCTTCTCTTTGTTTCAGATGTGAGACCCAAAGTGAATAGTGACAAACCTCCCTCATAATCCACCTATCAAACTTTGCACAGCTTTGAGGAGGTCAAATGTTTGCTTATTCTTTTATCACAGAGTCTGGTGTTGGCATCTTACCCAGATAATGGGTTTGTGTTCGAGAATAAACAACCAAACACAACCCCCGGCCCCCCTGGCCCCACCCCACACACTATTATGGCAGCATTAGATGCGAATACACAGTTCTGTTTGCACAGTATATCCATACCTGCACAGATGGGGAAGTGGTTCAGAATATCATCACATCATTATTAAGCTTCTGAAAGAGAAATTGTGAAGCTTTAGAAGCTTCTTGCTGTCATGATCCACAACGGTCAATGCAAGAGTGGTCTTTGCTATTTTCTGAAGAAAACTTCAGCTCAACTTTTAGACTGTATGATGGACATAATTGCGGTCAAGTGCATTGAGTCAAGTGCTAAGGCACATATTCAGCACACAGTGGGGAACTTTGGGGTACTAAACCCATACATCAGGATGGACCGTCATCTGTAATGGGAATTTGGGGATTTTTGGGTCTTCTGGAGCATATCTTAAAACTGAGGTGTGGATTTTTTTCCAATTTTAAAGAGCTTTCTCCTATCCCGACCAAAAATTGCAGAGACAACTATTAGTAAGCAATTCGTAGGTTGATTTCCCAAAAAACACAGCAACATTGGCTCAACATTGGCATAAGTTAGGACGGGACCATCTGTTTGTCCAACCAGGGCAAGTGGGGCATAGTGCTTGGGAAACCTTTTGAAAAAACCCATTATTTTGCTATTTTGTTTGGTGATGCTAGAGATGCAGAAGTCACACACTTCACCTTTAAAACAACATGAATGGATCCAAGTGAATCCACAAAGGCAAGGAAAAGAGAGATAAGCACGGATGAAGAGGATGGTATAACCATATTGAGGAGGACAATGCTGAGAACTGGCAAAGGGAAAACAGAGACTAAGGAAGGAGTTTTTTTAACCAAACTACTTAAACACATAACTGGAGAGTGTTTGTGATGATGAATGTTGACCTTCAATCTTGAGAGAACTCAAGTGTCTCGCTACACAAACACAGTATCTCATCTCCGAAACATCCCTGATGTCTCGTCTGACCCGTCGCATGTATTAACTGGACAGTCTGGCGATTAGAATGACTGACGGGTGTCTGTGTGGTCTCAGTAGCGCATAATAAGGATCTGTGCATTTAGCCTAATTTATTCCTGGCCTCTAAGTCCATAATGTGGCTTTGCAGACTGTATCAATGAGTCTTTTTGTGTTTGTTTGATTTGCTTTTTGTTCGGCTCCTTTCTTTTGGGAATTTAAAGCTTTTCCCACTGGTTAGCCAGTGACAGGAATGTCAATGTTATAGAAACCTGGCGATAATCCATTGGTGGTCACAAAACACACATTTTCTCTCTCTCCCACACTCCCAACACAACAACCCCCCCCCCCCCCTTTTTTACTTTTTTTTTACTCTTTCTCACAACACATACACTACAAACAATCTCATTCTTAATAAGAATCTTATTCTTAATACATCTTCGTCTTGTTTTTCCTGTACAAAGATGTAAACATCTTTAAAACAAGGGAATTTACCAAATTAGCAAAACTAGCATAAGATATTATGGCTTGTTTGCAGAAAATGTACCTTGAATTTAAGCATATTTTGTATTTTGTCAGACTAAAGTTTTTCACTTAAATAAAAATATGCAATAGTGCACACTTATTTGCAAGATACACTGTAAAAAAAATCTGCGTACTAGAACTTAAAAGTACATTTACTGGCTGGCTTCATCGTGGTGTTAAAGTTACAAACTGCAGTGATAAGTCCATTGCTTATTTTTAAACTGTGTGTGACTGGCAAAATATTTTGCAAAATGATATGAAACAGGTCATTACATCACAAGTGCAAGTGCAATGCTCTGTCAGTTGAGCTACTGCGCTCTTTGAGTAGTTGGTTCTGTAATGCAAACGTTATAATGTATCGCCTTACAAATCATGTGCTATACTAAAATTGTTTAGATGTCATAAGATAGCGTCGTGTGAAGAACAGGGTGAGAAGTAAGTGCTAATGAACTGATAATTTGCTGTTTTACTCATGAATTGTTTGAAAGTGAATAAAAGTCATTGTTGTAGCACCTCTAGTGGTCATTTCACCAGAAAACTGCCGCGAAATGAACAATGAGGCACGTATAAATAATTGGGAAAAATTGTTGCCTTAATATCTTATGCAGTTTTGCTAATCAGGTGAATTTATCTTGTTTTATGAATGTTTATATATATTTTTACAGGAAAACAAGACAAAGATACTCATTAAGAATTTTTTTTTTTTTTTTTTTTTTTTTTTTTGCAGTGCACACATACACACAAAAATGCAAGCAGATAAATATAAGCTTTTCTGTGTTGATATTGAAAGATGAATTTATTTGATCTATTTTAATCATGTTTTTGTAAAGAACACTAATGTTATTGTTGTCCATTTTGTTTTAAAGAATGCTTAAAGAATGTTTCTTTGTGTATCTCTGCTAATCCAACCTAGAGAATCAGGCTGGTGGCACAGTCTCGACTGTGTCTGTGTTGAATTTGAGTAAAGAAACTGTGCAAGCACCCAGCAGGCTTTAGAAAAAAGTGTTTCATCTTAATAATCTCACAGAATTAGAAATATGATGTATTTATTTTATTATTATATTGCAATGTTTCTTTTGGAGATTTTGTCAAACATTTATTTTGCTATGATTGTGATAATTTGGGAATGCTCAGTGTTTTGGCTGGAGGATATCTTCAGAATTGTACAGCTTGGATGTAGCTGTCAGCCAAAGTTGAGGACCATGAGTTTCGATTGATGTTGGAGGCTGCAAAAGTAAAGAATTGGCTATTTTTTAATGATGGCCATTTAACCAGACATTTCTTTCTACCATATATGTAGCATTATTGAGTGAAATATGACTATTTGTAGTAAATACATGCAATAATGTAATTTAGTAAGATCCCTAGGTCCCTTTCACCCTCCAACTCCCCGAATATGGGATATTCATTTGGTATCATTCAGTTTTTCCAAACTACTGACCTGTGCATGTCTCCAGATGTGGTTTGATAGAATCCACATGAAACAGCATTTGCAACACATTTTACATCCGTAATGTGGCATTTCTGAGTGAACCAAACAAAAAAATGTCGTGCAGTGATTGTGAAAAGTCGGTGTTCCATACCAGAATGGAGACAGACTTGAATGCAAGTTTGCTAAAGGAATGGCTAAATAATTATGTAATAGCCCGTGTGGTCTAGGGGATATCAGTGGAAAAGGTAAGTCATTTCAAAGGTGGAGCAATTTATTACATTTTGATCCAAAAAATTACGAAGATTTTTTTAAATTTTCTTTCTTTAAAATGATGTGCACTGATGAATCATGCACTATAAGACCTGGAACATGTATAAGGGGGCCGTTCACTCAGAATGTGCACTTGCGTTCATCAGCGCTGTTTAATTGTTTGTCTATGTAAAACATGCACTAGACAGACATGTTTGATCATTTCAATATGTTTTGCTGCATTTTTAAGATGTCAAGTTAAAAACAGTTCAACTTTTAAAACAACATAATCTCACGGGAAATCGACATGTAGCTTCCGAAAGTTCATGCACCCTGAAATAGTGTTTTGTGCAAGTAACCTCCGAGACATGGTTTCCAGTCCCATGGGAACCAGGAAGTAATCGCGTTTACATAAACATTGGTGAGTGGGATTTGAGCCCATTGTACAAAGGTGCCGCAGTTTGTTCCTGGGAGGCAGTAGATGTCCTAACCCCACCCCTGCCCTAATCTTAACCATATGGAGCCTGTAAGGCTGAGTAGCCTGCCAGGAACAACGCATGGCACCTTTCATCTATCACAGCAATTCGACGGTTGCATTTTTGCACAAAAACATAAAATGTCCTCTATGATGGTTACATTTATGGTTGGGATCTGGGTTAGGGAGTAGAGTTAATAAAATATTTATTTCTGTTGACTGTATATTATTACACTGCCTGGCCAAAAAATAAAAGTCACCGTTTGGATTTAAATAATGGTTATGATCTGAGGTTGCTTCAGTTGGTCAGGTCTAGGCTCAGCAACATTATGTGGCAATGTGCTGGAGAAAAATTTTACGGAGTGGTTCGATTCTCCTGTTGTCAATACCGCCTTTAGCTTTGATTACAGCGTACCTTCGTCGTGGCATTGTTTCGACAATCTTTTGCAACATCACAACATTTATTTCCATCCAGAGTTGCATTAATTTTTGGCTGAGATCTTATATTGATGACGGGAGAGACGAACTACTCTGTAAAGTCTTCTCCAGCACATCCCAAAGACTTTCAATGGGGTTTAGGTCAGGACTCTGTGGTAGCCAATTCATGTGTGAAAATGATTCCTCATGCTCCCTGAACCACTCTTTCACAATCTGAGCCAGATGAATCTTGGCATTGTCGTTCTGGAATATGCCCATGCTGTCTGGGAAGAAAAAATACATTGATAGGATAGCCAGGTCATTCAGTACATTCAGGTTGTCAGCTGACTTCATTTTATTGCCGCATAACATTGCTGAGCCTAGACCTGACCAACTGAAGCAACCCCAGATCATAACACTGCCTCCAGAGGCTTGTACAGTGGGCACTATGCATGACGAGTTCATCGCTTCATGCGCTTCCCTTCTTACCCTGATGCACCCATCGCTTTGGAATATGGGTAAATCTGGACACATCAGACCACATGACCTTTTTCCATTGCTCCACAGTCCAATCGTTATGCTCCCTAGCAAATTGAAGCCATTTTTTCTGATTAGCCTCACTAACAAGTGGCTTTCTTGTGGCCACACAGCTGTTTAGTCCCAATCCTGTAAATTCTTGTCACATTGTGCGTGTGGAAATCCTCTTACTTTCACTATTAAACATAGCCGTGAGTTCTACTGTTGATTTTTTACAATATGACCTAAACAAGCATTTTAGTGATCTAAGATAACGATCATTCAAGATTTCTTTCCGACTACATTTCTTCCGCAAAGCTGACGGTTCACCACTACCATTCCTGGTTTTATTAATGCGTTGGACAGTTCTTAACCCAATTCCAGTGACTTCAGCAATCTCCTTAGTTGTTTTCTTTTCTGGATTCAGGCCAATAATTTGCCCTTTCTGAAACACAATAACATCTTTTCCATGACCACGGGATACACCTTCCAACATGGTTGTTTAAGAAATGAGAAGCTACACACTGCATCAGTTAGGATTAAAAGAATAGTTGCCAGCTGAATCATATTAATCACTGCAATAATGATCCAATCATAGACTCTTAAGTATCTGCTTATTAAATCCAAATGGCAATTTTATTTATTTTTTGGCCAGGGAGTGTATTTACAACTAAAAATGCAACTCTCTTTTGGCACCACCCTGTGGACATTTCACTTCCACAACACTTCAAGTTTCGCACACTGGGGGCAGTGGTTAAAATTTTAGTAAGCTCAGATCGATTTCACCAGCAGAACTTTCGACCGCTTTTAGCCAAATTCACAGTGTGATAAAGTTTGTTTTAAAACATATCTCCAGATATCTGCATTGTGTTACAATTGGTCGCGCTCCATATACCCTTTTTTAAGCGCAAGAATGTGTCCTTTGTGAATGACCCCCAAGACAGTAAATAAGACATATTTTGATTTCATGCTGGCTTTTATGTATTTTGACTCTGTTGACTGGTCAATATTCTGTTGATAATGACAGGCTTTCCATCTAATGGCACTGTAAAATGTTCTGTGTGAAATATCTTGTGCTGTAAATGTAGCATTCTCTCTTTCTCAGTAACAGTAACATGTATCAACTACCTCTGTGTCTGTACAGTTAATGTAACAAAAATATCACTGCAAGAATATACAGTAAAACTGTGACAATATATAAAACAAATGCATACAATATGAATGTATCGACGACATCAGTGATTTCATTCTCTTCTTTGTAAAGATCAGTCCTGAATCCTGTCGCTTTGTTTGGCAAATTTGTGCATTGAAACGTATCTATCATATACTGTATATCTATATAGGACAGGAACCAACAGAACCCAGTCTATTCTGTACTACCATCTATATGCGATATAAGCTTTGAGTGTTTGAACATAATTAATAATGTTATTGCTGCTATACCATCTGTGCCCGAATCTCCTGTATGTGGAAGTATATAAAATATTTGTCACAGGGAGACATAACCTACTCTGCTTTATGTCTACAGTATGTATAAATAGCAAACATAAGTCTGATCACACACATATAGTATTCAATATGACCACAACAGACATAAAGCAATGTGCTATATATTAATATAAATAAAGTGAAATGTCTTATTTTTGAGAAAGATTTGTGATGATTTGGTAATTCTGATAACATCAGCTTCTGTGACACTCTTAATATCAATAATAACATCATAAGGAGTCGTGCGGCGCCATGTGAGGGTCGGACGTGTGAACGGCGAGCTCTGCGCACTTTGCTAGTTTTTAATACTTTTCATGTCATAAACCGGTGAGATTATATACACCCTGTTCCATAACTGTTCTATGAAGACAGTATGTCAAAGAATTCAAAATCCTTGGGCTCTGGAGACATTAAAAGACACTTATGTGCTCAAGCTGATACCCCAGAAAGGGCCGCAGACCAGGGACTCAGTTTGGATGGTGCGGCGGGAGAGATTCAGCGTCAAGTGTTGAGCATGTCGGCAATGCTGGCGAAGGTCGTGGCTGACTTGGAGGATCTTGCTGTAATACGTCGATCGATCACTGCCATGGAGACGAAATTCTCTGAGGTGGTTACAAGAGTGTCGGACGTCGAGAAATGGATCGATTATCTGGAGTCATCGGAGAGGGAATTAGCTGCTAACCTGCTAGCGACCAAGACAGACTTGGAATGCTTTTGGGAAAAGTTGGAAGACTTAGAGAATCATTGCCGGCGAAACAACTTCCGAATTGTTGGAATTCCTGAGAACGAAGAAGGCAGAGATATGGTGAAATTTCTAAATGAGCTCTTCCCAAGTCTGTTCGACATAACAGGCCATAAGCTGGAAATAGAGTGAGCTCACAGAGTTCCGGATAGGAGATCTGCAGAGGGAGACAGGCCACGATCAGTTCTGGCCAAATTTCTGAGATCATCCAATAAAGATCTCATTTTACGTGAGGCGAGGCGTAAAGGAAGGCTTTCTTGGAAGAACCAAAGCATTTTCGTGTTCCCAGACTTTGAGAATTCGACAAGAGAGAAATGTGATCGATTCAAGGAATGCAAGAAACTCTTACATCAACGGAAGGTCGCTTTTGCACTGATGTTCCCGGCCAAACTGAGAATAGATACTAAGGATGGCCGCAAAATATTTATATGCCCACAGCAAGCGTTGTCCTTTATAATGTCAATGGAATGAGTGAGTCATTGTGTGATGCTCTTGATGCAGCTGAGTGAGCCTGACTCACTGAACATTCTCTTGACTGTTCAAGGAACTGAGCGCCTATTTTGTTTCTTTTTGTATTGGTTCCGCCTAGCGGCTGGAGTTTGTTTTGTGGAATAACACTCCTTCGGGACAGATTGTGGATGAATCTGCACATTCGTTGCACTTATGCCTCCTATTGGATGGAGTTCGTTTTCTGGAATATTTCTTGCAAATATTGGAGTGATTAAGGCATTTGTTGCTCTCGTGTATCAACCAAGTGGGACTGACTCACTGAACATTCTCTTGACTGTCCGAGGAAACTGGGTGCCTTTTTTGATTCTTTTGGTGTTGGTTCCGCCTAGTGGCTGAAGTTTGTTTTGTGGAATAACACTCCTTCGGGACAGTTTGTGGATGAACCTGCACGTTCTTTGTGTTTATGCCTCCTATTAGATGGAGTTTGTTTTATAGATTATTTTCTGTTGCACTGGACTGGACTTGAGTAATCCGACAGCAAAGTTGTCGTGGGGGCTCTCGTAGGCGTTCATGGACTGTTTGAATTTGGAGGGATGGATGATGGTTGGCACTGTCGTGCACGGGGTTAATGCACACATTTGTTTTTTTTTTTTTTTTGGTTCTGGGAGAATTTCGGGGTTTGTTTGTTGCTCTAATGTTGGAATGTGGTCTTTATAATTTTGTTTTTGACACACAATCTATTTTTCTAATATGTCAAAATGTCAAATGTTAATATGAGTGGATTGTCTCTCTCCATGGGGAATGTGAATGGGTTAGGGCACTCCATAAAAAGAAGGAAGGTTATTTCTTTTTTTAAACGTAAGAAATATGATATAGTGTTTCTTCAAGAAACGCATTTTTCCCTGCAGGAAGCTGAAAAATTTGGGAAGATATGGGGTGGACATGTTTTCTTTAGTGCTGGCTCAAGTAAGAGCAGGGGAGTCATTACACTGATAAGTAAGCATCTACAATTCAAATGTCTCAAACAGATTAAATATAAATTATTGCTCTCTTATTTCAAGCAATTTGATAACATAGCGAAGTTCTTCATTTGGAATGGTAAGCGTCCCAGATTACATTTCAATAAGTTTCTGTGGCAGGGCGGAGGGCGGGGCCGGGTCGTGATTCTACACACCCGGCTCCTAATCAGGCTGATTAGCTCGAGAGGGATAAAGGCCGACTGGAGACGGCAGTGCGACAGAGAGAGAGTTACGGACATCTGTCCGACACCTACGTGTGTTTTTGTCTTTTTGGTTTAAGTTTCTTATTAAAATATTATTTATATTGTCAAGCCGGTTCTTGCCTCCTCCTTTCCATTGATGTGTTACACTGGTGCCGAAACCTGGGAAGGAGGAGAGATGCGCCGTAGTAGAGTCCTTGCCACTACCATCCACACCAATGGAGCAGCCGCGGCCATCCGCCAGGGGACGGAGACGCCCAGCCGCCTGAAAGCGGAGGAACGGCCGCCGACCGCGAGGGGAGGAGGGGCTCCTAACCGACCACCTGGAGTGGTCAGGGCCGTTGCCAGGGGCGGAGGAGACCCCTTTCCAGCTGCTGAAACGCGGCGGGGTCTGAGACCGCCAACCACGAGCGGGGAGGGGCACCTGGCCGACCGCCTGGAGTGGGAGAACCGCTGCCAGGGGTGGGGGAGACCCTTCCATCCACCGAAAATGCGGCGCGGCTATCGTCCACCAGAGGGTGGAGGAGTGGCCAAGGACCAGGCTGTGGTGGAATTTGGCACAATCGCCATTACGGCGTGTAGGTGCTACATTTTTTTTGTTTCCCTCCCCTTGTCCCCTTCCCTGATCCAGGTAGACGGTGATGACCTGCCGGCAGATGGGGCTACCCGGCCTGAGAGAACGGGGGAGGAATGTGGCAGGGCGGAGGGCGGGGCCGGGTCGTGATTCTACACACCCGGCTCCTAATCAGGCTGATCCGACGCCTATGTGTGTGTTTTTGGTTTAAGGTTCTTATTAAAATATTATTTATATTGTCAAGCCGGTTCTCACCTCCTCCTTTCCATTGATGTGTTACAGTTACATAGGCTGATTGACAAAGGTGGGCTAGGCCTACCCAAGATTTTGTTTTATTATTATGCATTCGGTCTTATACATCTGGCTCAGTGGTCACTTCCACCTGAGAGAGACCCTCCCTAGTTTTGTATTGAACAGGATGTTCTTGCCCCTATTTCGCCATCGCAAAGCCTCTCTATCAAACTAACTGGAGAAGTTGTTACACCCCGTTATCTTGCATTTGCACTCGTTATGGACATATGTGTCCAGAGTGTTTAATTCGGACATTTATTTAAATGTTGCATCGAGCATATGGCTGAACCCAAAATTACGTATTAATAAGTCCCCCTTATGCTGGTCAGAGTGGATTGTGAGGGGGGTTGCTACACTCGGTGACCTATATGAAAGCGGAGTGTTGAGATCCTTTGATAATTTGGTTCAACATTGTGGGATTCCCAGATCTCAGTTTTTTAGGTATTTACAGCTGCGCCACCTGCTCTGTACTATTTTTGGGAGTAGCATACACCCCCCTAAAGAGGCAGATACTCTGGGAGTGGTGATTACTGCTCTTGGAAAAGGTTATGAGGCATCTGTATATTACTCCCTGCTAATTCCGAGTCTGGAGGACGGAGCTTTAACTTCTATCAAGAGATTATGGGAGAAAGATTTTAACTTGGTATTGGAGGAGGAAGTGTGGGCTAGGATTCTAAAGAACATCAAGTCTGTATCTAGAGGTGCAAGGGTGCGCCTTATGCAATTCAAGGTTTTACATAGATTCTATTGGACCCACTCTAGATTGTATAGGCTTGGTCTTAAAGACACACCCACCTGCTGGTGATGCCAATTGGAGGATGGAGACACAGCCCATGTTTTTTGGTGGTGTGCTGAGATCCAGGAATTTTGTTTGAAGGTTTAGAGTATTGTGTGTGACGTGTTGGGCACTCGGGTTTCGTTTTGCCCCAGACTCTGTATTTTGGGTGATGGGGCGATCATCGACATAGGAGATAAATACATAACAAATTGGGTCCTGACCAGTGTTATGATAGGCAGGCAGATTGTTTTAAGGGGATGGAAGTCGGCTGGAGCACCCTCAATTCGGGAGTGGTGCGAGGAGATGGGGAGGGTGGCAGCTTTCGAGGAGGTGTCGTGTAGAAGGCTGGGGATCTGGTATTCATTTAATGGGAAATGTGGTAGTTATTTGATGTTTTTGGGGGACACTCGGAGAGGGACTGTGGAAAGAGAGGCGTAGTTTTAGATGTGTATGATTATTATATATATATATATATATATATATATATATATATATATATTTTTTTTTTTTCTTTATTTTTAATTTTTATATTTTCTGTGTGTGTGTGTACTTATGTAAGATTATTGTTCATTGGGGGTCAGGTGGGGTTGTTGATTGGGGAGGGGGAGGGGTAGTAGTGGGAGTTAAATGTTGATTCATTGTATATATGTTTTGTTTTTCTTTGTCTTCTTTGAATCAATAGAAATGTTAATCTTAAAAACAAAACGCAGTTGGAGATGAAGAGGGGGCCTTCCCGACTTTAATTTTTTTTTACATTCTGATTCCAATGTCTGAATTAAAAAAAATGTAAAAAGTACCTTTAAAATGTAAAAGTAAAAAACAATAATAATAATAATAATAATAATAATAATAATAATAATAATAATATCATAATATGTTTATATGATCCATTTTTGTGGGCATGGTACCATGGTTATAACCTGTTTATTGGATCCACCATTTATTTTTTGCATTTGTTTATGCATTTTTAAATTATTTTCATGACAATTAAGCACATTTCCCCCTAACTTTAATTACAGTAATGCGTGCGGATATTTCACTTTTGAGTTTTGTTTATTATTCTAAAATGTATTCTCAAAAGAGATTCTCATTAGATTCACATATATGTTTTACTGTATTAATGCAAATATACTATGCAAAGTTTTTTGATATTGAAATTGGCATCTTTAAAGGCAGTTCAATGGGAAAGGGTTATTTCTTTATTTATCATTACAGTATACCTAATAGAAGCCTCCGTTTCTTTAACCTAAGTCTGATTTCTTATTTGTTTATTTTGAATTTGGGGGAAATGCGCCCTGGACATGCTCATGATCAGTGTTCGGTGGAATCAAATAACAAAGTAATTAGTTACTGTAATTTGATTACCTTTTAGTGTAACGGGTTGCATTTTTTATTATTTTCAGCAGATTGCAGTACTGACTTTCAATTTACTGACTTTCAGCTAAGATAATTACTTTGCAATGTTGCAATGAAGTAATCAGTAAAATAATCAGATCCCAATTTTAGAGAATTAAATAGTCATTTGTAGTGGATTACTTACTTTGATTCACTTACACAACACAGGTTATAATATCATGATTGTTTTTGTTTTGTTTTTAATATGCATCATGATATTCTTTCAAATCCCTTGGAATACCATGTTAATACCATGGCATATGAATACAACCATTTAGTATATGTGACAGTGCCATGGTATTACTGTTGGCTACATCACTGTACCATGGCATCCTCCCACATTCACTCACACATTTTTTTTTGTTTTTTTGTTTGATGCCTCTCACAATTCAACCTCCCAATTTGTTGTTTTCCATCCCTCCTCCTCCTCTCTTTTGTTTTGTCGTCTAACGGTAATGAAAGACAAACATTGTGATAATTATTACCTGCCTCTGGGAGGCTCAGGCAGAGGGTCACCACGACCGTAATGAGGTGAGCAATAATATTATGTCTCTCCTATGGTTGACTGCTGCTGAGTCAGACTCGCTTACACACGCACACAATACAATTGCTTATTTGCCAATGCAAATGCCACCTGCCCAGCACCGATGTAGAACACAGCACAGACCTTGCCTGATAAATCCTGTTCACTCTATTATTCCTCTTTGTATTAATTGAACCTGGTTTTATTGTCCCTCTGTGGTCTATAAGCTTTTTAACAGGGGAGATACAGCCAAGTCATGCTGCTAAAATACACACAGTTCTTCTGATGTAGAAATGTCCATATTTAACTCCAAAATCAAAGGGGGAAAAAGATATTACATTTTGCATATATATAGCCATTTGTTTTGAATATATGTGGTTACACTGTAAAAAATAAAATAAAATAATAATCCTGTCAAATTTCTGGTAAAAAAAAATAAATAAATAAAAAACATTACACCCCAAAAAATACAGTGACCATGTTTCAGGCATTACAGCATGTAATTTGGGTACCTGTATATTTTACAGTTCACTGTATGTCATTAAATAATATTTTGGTAAAATACCAACCTACTGGACCTACAAAAATCTGCTTTGTACTTTGAAACCACTATAGTAACACATGAAGTAAGATATAATGTCTTAAATGGCTAATGAATGTGTGTAGACAGTGCACAGTGCCACTCACATGAACACAAAACACCACCAGGGGAATGCATGTGACACTAAATAATGCAATAAACATTAACTAAACAACATAAAAATGTAACATAAAACACATCAATGTACATAAGTGATATAAAAAATAAGAATAAACTTAAATATATTCAGATGTGATGGGTCATGCAATGACTTAAAATTGGAATCTTCAGTTAATGCTTTTTGAATAAAATTGAATTAATTCTTATTACTGTACTTAATTTTTTATTAAAATCAGTGTAAATTAAAGGTAGTATTGCAAGTACTACTTAATATACTTTACAAATGTATTTTACAATTTACATTAGCCTATATATCATTGGATATTATGTCATGAAAATACAGGTGCATCTCAATAAATTAGAATGTCGTGGAAAAGTTCATTTATTTCAGTAATTCAACTCAAATTGTGAAACCCGTGTATTAAATAAATTCAATGCACACAGACTGAAGTAGTTTAAGTCTTTGGTTCTTTTAATTGTGATGATTTTGGCTCACATTTAACAAAAACCCACCAATTCACTATCTCAAAAAATTAGAATATGGTGACATGCCAATCAGCAAATCAACTCAAAACACCTGCAAAGGTTTCCTGAGCCTTCAAAATGGTCTCTCAGTTTGGTTCACTAGGCTACACAATCATGGGGAAGACTGCTGATCTGACAGTTGTCCAGAAGACAATCATTGACACCCTTCACAAGGAGGGTAAGCCACAAACATTCATTGCCAAAGAAGCCGGCTGTTCACAGAGTGCTGTATCCAAGCATGTTAACAGAAAGTTGAGTGGAAGGAAAAAAGTGTTGAAGAAAAAGATGCACAACCAACCGAGAGAACCGCAGCCTTATGATTGTCCAGCAAAATCGATTCAAGAATTTGGGTGAACTTCACAAGGAATGGACTGAGGCTGGGGTCAAGGCATCAAGAGCCACCACACACAGACATGTCAAGGAATTTGGCTACAGTTGTCGTATTCCACTCCTGAACCACAGACAACGTCAGAGGCGTCTTACCTGGGCTAAGGAGAAGAAGAACTGGACTGTTGCCCAGTGGTCCAAAGTCCTCTTTTCAGATGAGAGCAAGTTTTGTATTTCATTTGGAAACCAAGGTCCTAGAGTCTGGAGGAAGGGTGGAGAAGCTCATAGCCCAAGTTGCTTGAAGTCCAGTGTTAAGTTTCCACAGTCTGTGATGATTTGGGGTGCAATGTCATCTGCTGGTGTTGGTCCATTGTGTTCTTTGAAAACCAAAGTCACTGCACTCGTTTACCAAGAAATTTTGGAGCACTTCATGCTTCCTTCTGCTGACCAGCTTTTTAAAGATGCTGATTTCATTTTCCAGCAGGATTTGGCACCTGCCCACACTGCCAAAATCACCAAAAGTTGGTTAAATGACCATGGTGTTGGTGTGCTTGACTGGCCAGCAAACTCACCAGACCTGAACCCCATAGATAATCTATGGGGTATTGTCAAGAGGAAAATGAGAAACAAGAGACCAAAAAATGCAGATGAGCTGAAGGCCACTGTCAAAGAAACCTGGGCTTCCATACCACCACAGCAGTGCCACAAACTGATCACCTCCATGCCACGCCGAATTGAGGCAGTAATTAAAGCAAAAGGAGCCCCTACCAAGTATTGAGTACATATACAGTAAATTAACATACTTTCCAGAAGGCCAACAATTCACTAAAAATGTTTTTTTTATTGGTCTTATGATGTATTCTAATTTTTTGAGATAGTGAATTGGTGGGTTTTTGTTAAAAGTGAGCCAAAATCATTACAATTAAAAGAACCAAAGACTTAAACTACTTCAGTCTGTGTGCATTGAATTTATTTAATACACGAGTTTCACAATTTGAGTTGAATTACTGAAATAAATGAACTTTTCCACGACATTCTAATTTATTGAGATGCACCTGTATGTCACAATGCAAAAAAAAATCTTGATGATCCAAAAATACATAGGATGTTCTTTATGCAAATATAATTACTTGTTTATTTGTTTATTCTTTTCTTCTGGTTTTGGGATGAAAAATGACCTGGACTGTGTTTCCCAAAAGCATCGCAAGTATAAGTGGATCATAGAGACCATTGGCGTCAATGGCTTCCACAATCTACTTAGGCTTATGATGCTTTTGGGAACAGTTTTCATGAGATACTCGTCAATGAATTGGACTAAAAACAAACATGTTTTGTCATATTACAGAGCAAAGAAAGGGTTTTTATTGACCTGTGCATGCTGACATCTTGTTTTGTAAAGGTCATTTTTTATCATTTTTAGCAACAGCAGTGTTTTTATTTGCTGTCTGGCACTCTGATCACACTCTCATGTGGGATTCTGTATTAACAGTGAGACATCTGATGTGACATTATCAAAACAGAACATCCTTCCCACTGCATCACCTGCACTGAGAAACAGCAACCTGTTTTCATATAAATATTTCACTGCATGTTTGATGACTGTGCTTGATGCAGTGAGCTCATGCATGTGTGTGTGTGTGTGTGTGTGTGTGTCTGCCTGTGTCAATGCATATGCAACAGTCTCTGCACCAAATGAGTGAACCTCAAGAAAACATGCCGAGGTCACATTTAATCCTAAATACAAAACAGATAAAAATATGGCAGAGGCTATTTGCTGTCACAGTCCTGTCACTCAGTCAGTCTGGGGTTTTTGTCTGACAGGACCGTGGCATCATCGTCCCATGTCTCTCTTGTGTTTCGTGGTCTGTCTTTGTGTGAGCGCACGGTTTCGGTTATATTCCCTGCCGTGCGCTCTTCAGTCTGTCTTATTTCATGTCTGGAGTATGGTGTCCGGGTCCTGACTTCCTGTCTGGTTCGGTTTCGGTCTGTGTCAGGATCCGGACACTCATGCTCCATATCTGTCTGTTATTGACGTGGGTGCATCACGCTTATGTCATCTTAGCAGCATGCACTCGTGTCAATAGTTTATGTCTGGCTCTCGTGAACGCAGGTGCGCCTGGTGTCACGCTCCCGTTGCACGCCCGGGTCGCGAGCTGTCTTCATGTTGTGCTGAGGTTCGGTCACTTCGGTCTAAGGTGTCGGGTGTGTGTGTGGCCAAACTCTCGCACAGGTGTCCTGTCTTGTTTTTGTTGCCTGTTGCGTGCATCGCATGCCGTTTGCCTCGTGATGTACGCTCAGGTTTTGTTTAACGTGAGAATGTGTGGCATCGCTTTGTTTGGCTTTGCTATGCATTCTCTCATCTTGTTTGTCAGTTGGCATGGGCATATATTGCCTTATTGTCTTGGCGATGTGCGCTCGTGCAATTCGGGTGTTTTGTTGTCTTGTGAGAGCATGTGGCTTTGTTTTGTTTCTGTATCACTGCATCTTACATCATACCTCGCCTCCTTGTTTGCCCATTATTAATTTATTAGTCACACCTGCCCTGTCTTGTTAACCTGTTGATTTCTCTCCCTATTTTAGTCTCCTCGTGTTTGCTGTCAATTGCAATTTTGTCTTGTGTGTCTTGTGTGTATTCTAGTCGGTCCTGTTGGTTGGCCTTGTTCCAGTCGGTTCTGTGTGACTGCCCCGTTTTCCAGTCCAGCCTGTTTCCATTACCCTCTGCCCCAGCCTGGACACTTTTTTCCCCTACGGGGTAGTTTATGTTTGTTTTCCCCCTTGTGGGAGTTTTGGTTGAGTTTTTTCCCTTTATTTTTGTATTTAATAAATCCCTGCTTTTTGAAGTCTGCGATTGGGTCCTGCCTCTGCATTCCTTGACAGAATGAACTGGCCAAGATGGACCCAGCGGAGATGTTTTTTTTTTTAATGGTTCTCCTGCTCGCCAGCGTGCGGAACTCACCAAGAGGCTGCAGGGTAAGGCAGGAGAACAAGTCCATTTGGGAATATTCCCTAGAATTTTTTCACTATCCTCAGGTCTGGGATACAATCAGACCTGCCTAATTTATCATTTTTGGGCAGGTCTGAATTAACCTACTACATCATGTGTCCCAGAATGGGATGAGGATGAGTACTTTCTCGAGGTAGTCAGGCAAGCCCTTAAATGGGAAGAATTTATCACAGCCGGTGCCTCGGGAGACTTCCCATCCTCATTCCAAACCGAGGATGAGGGCACTCCCCACACGGAAGTGGATACCACGAGCCCCCTGCTGCTGACCACCAGGAGGCGGAGGCTGCTAGAGCAGCAGTACTTCCCACCCAGAAGAGGAGGAGGGCACCCACTCCTCAGCACCGCTGTCAGCGGCCAAGGCCACGGAGGCTGCTCCCCTGCCGCTGTCAGCGCCCACGGTCACGGAAGCCGTTCCCCTGCCACTGTCAGTGCCCATGGCCACAGAGGCCGGTCCCCCTGCCGCTGTCAGCGCCCATGGCTATGGAGGCCATTCCCCTGACGCTGTCAGAGACAATGGCCACAGAGGCCGTTCACCAGCCGCTGTCAGCGCCCATGGCAACAGAGGCCATTCCCCTGCCGCTGTCAGCACCCACGGCAACGGAGGCCATTCCCCTGCCGCTGTCAGTGACCATGTCCACAGAGGCCGCACCTCTGCTGCTGTTAGCACCCACGGCCACGGAGGCCGTTCCCCTGCCACTGCTAGCATCCACGGGCACGGAGGTCGTTCCTCTGCTGCTGCGAGCGCTCATGCCTGCCCCGGCCAATGAGCCAGCACCCATGCCTGCCACGGTCAGCGAGCCAGTTCCTCGTGGGTGTATGGGTGTATCGAACTTATGTCATCTTGGTAGCATGCACTCGCATCAATAGTTTATGTCTGTCTCTCGCGAACACGGGTGCGCTTCGCATCATGTTTGCATTGCGCTGTGTGCCCGGGTCACGAGCTGTCTTCATGTTGTGCTGAGGTTCGGTCACTGCTTTTTGAACTCTGCGATTGGGTCCTGCCACTGTATTCATTGACAATTTGCACTAAGTGCAAATTAGATGTGCCTTTTTTTTTGTAGATATGCTTTTCTTCGTGAGGACTAAGCGACTATAGCGTTGGATGCTATTTACACCACGGTGCAAATAGCAGCAAATACTAACTGCACCCCTAATTAAATACATACAGTTTAGGGGCATCACTACAGTGTATTTATTGTGTTTATTTAGAGTCCCAGACACCCTACACAAACTCATACCCCTTAACCTAACCCTTACCTTACCTTACTAAAATTATCCATGGTTTTACTACAGTAACCATAGTATCACCATGGTATATTGTAGTAAAATCGTAGTAACCACAAAATTAAACATGATTACTATATTAACACCTTATTACTTTTACTTTATACATTCATTTTATTAAACCTTTCTCTCAACTCCCTGACTGTCACTGTGACCAAATCACTGCGAGTGAGGCAATTAAACTTTATATTAATTTATATTTATTATTATAAGTAGTATTAAAGAAAATTTTAAGAGTGGAGACATGAAACAGGATGGGGAAATGTGGGACAAAAGGGGAAATCGAACTCGGATCGTCCGCACGAAAAAGCACATCAACGAAAAAAAGGCACATATAATTTCTGTGTTTCCACCAGACTATTTGATTGCAAATAGTTGCACTCTGTGGCAGGTGCTCAGTACTGCCGCTCCCTATACGCATATTACGCAGTCTGTGTAGGGTACCACCTTACCCATGGGGGGCATCAGAAACTCCACCGGCTACCCTTCATCGCACGTTATATACTTAGGAGTAGTCGCTGAACACAGATGATTGCCTCGCAGCTTGCAATGTGTGAGGTCCAGTTATCACCTCACACCTACCCATTCACTCTTATTGCTTATATCTGTACTTATTTATTCTATTTATTGTTTTACTTAAAAATAAGTAAAAAATTAAATTAATTAAAGGCAGTACTTTCTTGCATTACAGTAATGTTACAGCAGGTAAATTTTTTAGGAAAGAAATATATATTTATTTCCTAACAAACTATACATTTATTGGGAAGATGTACTCTCAATATGTTCTCATTAGATTAGTAATTTTCTACTGCATTACAGTAACTATTATAAATATAGTACAACAAATAGGCCTACTATTTTAAAGTAATGAGAATGATTTTTTTTTTTTTTTTGCATTACGGTAATGTGAAGGGTGGGGGTGGCTTAGTCGTCATGCACATAGTGTTACAAATCTTAATGGTCCTAAAAATAGGCTTAATGTTTCATCATGCAAAATCATGTTTTTAAGCAAAATGTTAACATATACAACTTTATTGAAAAGAGTTTCCATAATTTCTTATTACTTTCTTTTGATTTTGGGTTGAAATATGACACAGACATGTTGTTTATGGGATTCACTCCAATACTCTATTTGTCTGTTGCCAAATGTGTGATTGTGTTGCCTGTGTTTTTTTATACTGGGTCTGAGATTCATTTTGGATGCAGATGCCATCCTACCTGTCTGTCAGGGCTCAGCGCCAGCACTAAATTTAGCATCTCGCCTGCAAGATTACAAAAAACAGGAGCGGGAATAAGAGAGAGAAATGGAGAGTGACTCGTCCATCCAGATGCTAGAATATATTTCTGTGCCACTTTCTATCTTTCTCTCTCTCCCCTTCTCTCTTTTTATAGGCATTATAGAAAACAATACAGTCCTCTATCCTTAAAGGTAAAGTGTGTCATTTTTTAATACTTTCTCTCATTTTTCCATGCAAGGCAGGGCCGAGCGGCATCTGACCAGAGTGAGGTCGGGAAGATAAGTGGTGAATGAATTCCACCTGCGTGCCACACTGGTCTCACGTTTCAGTGAGGGGTGGTGGGAGAATTTGAGGAGAGGAAACAGCAACAGACCGGGAAAGAGAGACGCACGAAGCTGTCTGTGTGTCAGTGTTGATGGTGTAATGCTGAAAAGCAATATGTGTTGCAGCTGCTGAAAAGCAGCTGTGTTGTTGTGTTTCATGTACATTGAAAAGTGCCACATTAAAGTGTCTTACGTATTTGTCAGGCTGGTCCCAGCTTCCTCCTTTGCCATCACTGAATTGTTACATTGACCAATGAAAGAGGGGGGAGTGTTTTGGAAACCTGTTGTTAAACAATCATAATTTTTGCAATTCTGTTTGGTGCCACTAGTGTTGCAGAAATTACACACTTTAGCTTTAATCTGCCAAAAAAATCCTCTCCCAAGCTTTTTCTATCCCAGAGCCGCCCTCTTCCTCTCCCAGACTTTTTCATTTCCATCTAAAAACACAGTTCTGTGTGTGCATGAGTGGGTGTTTGCGCCCAAAGTGGCACTAATGATAAAGCATCAGTCATGTTTACTCTGTGTCTCTTTGTTGAAGCAGCTGTGTTCTAGCAGGCCTGGATGCTATCTGGACAACATGAATATGTGTGTGATGTGATGTTATCTGGCAGAGATGACGACATTGTCTGAGCGCAGCCTATGTGTCTGTGTGAGACAGGATGAAGCAAGGCACAGCATATGTGTGTATGTGTGCACGAAGGCTGTCGACTGAACATTCCTCTAAAAGTGTCTGTATGTATTTGTAGGGTTGTGTGTCTTGTAGGGGAACACTGATGCTACTGAACGCAATCTAAAATGAGATAGAGAAGCAGAAAAATAAGCTGTGTCATGGGTTTGTTTCCAAAAGGCTAAAATAATGCAGATTCAATGATAAGCTACAGGGTTTTCTGGATTCAAAGTGAGTTGGACTGAGCCGCATCAAGGAGATAAAGACCACATAAAGCTCTTACACTGAGATGACATCAAACAAGTTTACATGCCGCTTCATGTTGAATTAGAGTGTGTGTTAACTTTGCCATACTTTGTGGACAAAATTGTCTCTGGAATTTGTTAAATCTGATGAAACATTCCTTTGGGGACATCCACAACTTGGAAGAAAATGGAAAAAAACATTATTTATGTTCATCTTTATCAATGATTTATTATTATTTATTTATTATTATAGTTTTAAAAATGCACAAAGTTTTATTAGAGGGTTAGTGTTTGGGTTATTATGTAGTCATCATGTTATGTCGGTTGCTAGGGTGGGTAGAGTCACATTGGGGTAACCTCCTCATGGTCGATAATGTGGTTCTCGCTCTTGGTGGGGCACGTGATGAGTTGTGCGTGGACGCCACGGAGAATAGCGTGAAGCCTCCACATGCGCTACGTCTCCGCGGTAACGTGCTCAGCAAGCCACGTGATAAGATGCGCGGATTGACGGTCTCAGACACAGAGGCAACTGAGATTCATCCTCCGCCACCCAGATCGAGGTGAGTCACTACGCCACCACGAGGACCTAGAGCGCATTGGGAATTGGGCATTCCAAATTGGGGAGAAAAATGTAAACAAATTAAATCTTTTATTTCACCTAATCTGAGGTGAATAATTACATTGTTACTAGTAGAAGTGTTCCATTCCTGATATCAACTACTGTATTACAACTAGTGAAAATGCTCATTTTTGATATCTGTAAATGTATTTCAACATGTTAGATTTGGTATTTCAGATATCAAGAAATGGATTTAGATATCAATAACTTGAAGAGTAATTAAAGATATCTAAATAAAAAACTGTCTTACTAGTTATAATAACATTAGAGATACCTGAAATTAACATTGTCAGTAGTCAAAATAAAAAAAATTCAATATAAAAAATAGCATTTTTACTAGATGTAATTCAGTTGATATCAGGAATGTACATTTGCACTAGAAACAATGAATTGATATAAATATCTAATTTTTACTAGTAAGTAGTGAATAGCTGATATGTGAAATTGGAACTTGTAAGAAATTGATAATAGATATCTGTAATTGTGTTTTGAACAGAAGTGATTGACAGATAATTTTGAAATTCTGCTGGTGAAAATGCAGTTACAGATATCAATAATTATGATTTTACTAGTTGAAATTCCATTTTTGATATCAAGAATGGGTATTTCCGCAAGTAATTATATCATTTTTATATCAAGAATTAACTATTTTAAAAAGTCGATATAAAAAAATGAGTATTTTCACTAGTAATGATTCCACTGTTGATATTAATAATTAGCATTTTAACTACTTGAAAAATAATTATAAATATCTATAATTGATATCCTGCACATGGTTTAAGGGATAGTTCACCCCAAAATGAAAATGATCAGAGATTATTTAGCAGAGATGGGCCACTTCTATTAAACTGAATGGGAGAAATTGGAACATTCGACCAAGCTCTAACACCCAACAGTCAACAGATGTAGAAAAGAAGTCCTGCCTAACAGTTAAAAGAGCCAATAGCCTTTTAGATACAGACATCACCTGTCAATCGACTCTAGAATGCGCATGCGCATCAGCTATACAAGTCGGGAAAATTGTGTTTTTTAGCGTAATCTGAGGTGAAGAATCACAATTTATGAAACCAGTATTGTCATATTTTATTGCTGATTTGAAATATGTTCTTTGATTGTAATCTTGACCAACCATTTTTGGATATTTTGGTCTTTTAGTAAATAGGAGCTGCACTGGCATGACTGGAAAATCCTCCTGAGAGCATTCCAAACATGGCCGACAGTGGACTGACTTGCTAGAAAGACTTTGAAATGATCTAATCATTTACTCACCCTCATGCTATCCCAGATGTGTATGACTTTCTCTAAATCTACACTTTCACATTAAGCCAAACGTGGAGATTTATTGTAAAATATATATATATATATATATATATATATATATATATATATATATATATATATATATATAAATAAAATATTAATCTGTTTCATACCCACACCTATCAGATCACTTCTGAAGACATGGATTAAACCAATGGAGTCGTATGAATTACTTTTATACTGCCTTTATATCCTTTTTGGACCTTTTAAATTCTGGTCACCATTCACTTGCATTGTATGGACCAACAGAGCTGAAATATTCTTCTAAAAGTCTTAATTTGTAGCAGTCTTAAAAGCAGAAGAAAGAAAGTCATACACAACTGCGATGGCATGAGGGAGAGTAAATGATGAGAGAATTTTCATTTCTGGGGAACTATTCCTTTAAATGTCAAAAGGGTTTATATTAATCTCATATCAAACTATGATGACTTGTTCCGCCTTATGTAGCAGCGTAAATCTAGCAAACTTTTTTATATGATCTTATATATATATATATATATATATATATATATATATATATATATATATATATATTGAGTGTTTATAACATTATGCTTTGTGTTATATTACCCTGGAATTAGTTTAAAAAAAATTAATTACCACAGCTGCGACGGGGTTTCAATTACAGCTGCCTGAGAGAGTGACAGTAAATTTGGCATCTTCTCCCATCTGACTGTCTTAATCCACTGCTCTCTATTTTTTTCCTCTTCTGGAAAGTCATTCAAATTGAATAGTGAATTTTTTCTTTTGCTCTTGGAGCAAATGTGTAAGTGAAAATATTATTAGCTGTGATCTCCCATTCACTCCCATTCACCGCTGTCCAAATTTACCCTGCAAACGTTTACTTCCGTGTTCCAAAAAGGGCCATATCGCAGGTTGCAGGAATACTTTTAGCGACATCTGCTGGTGTTTTGGTGCTTTAAAAACGTCACCATTAAATTTGCTGCTAAAATGATTTTGTCGCATGCTGTATGCCTATAAACCTTTAATATCACCATTGTTCATAAAAGGTTTTCGGACTGATACAATCCACTTCCAAGCCAAATGTCAGACTCGCTGTTATTCGTCATAAACTGCCCAAAACACAAGCTTGATCATCCTGAGAGCTGCACTGCGCATGCGCGTTCGTGGACGTGGCAGTGACGTCGTGCAAACCGGAAGTGATCAGGAGTGGAAGTGAAACACCGACCTCCGTAACATCTGCGAGCCGGGAATACCGGATAAAACAACGAAATGACACGCTAACAGTGAGTAAGCGCGTATAAACGATGAGTGATTTGTGAACTAATGATTTGGGTCCATTCGGAGTCATAATGTTTTAAATGAATTGAGTAATTGTCGCGTTTTGGGGCAGTTTACGCTCACGTAGTTGCGTATTGTTGGACTGAAGACGATGTCAGTCACTATAGAGACATAAACCTGTAAACACCTTTAAACATAAAAATAGTATTTAAATCATATAAGTAATCATTTAGCACACATCTCGAATAATTATGTTGTTTTCAGTGATATGTGTTGTTATTCCCCGTCTGCCCGTTGAGCCAGAATATTCTAGGTGGCCTATAATCCGATAACATGAGTTCAGTTCACCTCTGCTCAGCTGACAGATGATGAGTTTATTCCTGGAAATGATCTAAACACGGGCTTTCCTTATTAATATCTTAAAGATGAGCAGGCTGGGATGGTGGGATCGGTATATCAGAATGTGGGAATAATATCCAGGCAGGATTGTTTACATGATCTCAAACCCCTGAGAGAGTCTTTGAGATTTTGCCTGGATTTAATAACACCCACATGAAGGCAATACACACATAGAGGTCTTTGCAGAGATCTGGCTAAAATCTTCCCTTCTGATGATGTTTCTGCTTTAAATGTAGTTTTGAACCAACAATATAGCTCTTGAAGCACTTTGAGATCTGCTTTTACTATCAAGTGCATTAAAAGTCAAATGTTACTGTTATTATTGGTGTAGATACTAACAAAAAATGACTCTAATAAGAATTTGGATGCTTAAGACAATTAAAAATATCTGTTTGTCATTGCACTACTAGATATCAAAGATGTCAAAGAAAGATAGCACAAGCACATTTTTTTCCAAGCAAAACGTCTGTTTGGTTGTCAGATGTTAGTAGAATATGTTGATAGTTAATGTGATGAACGACACCTGTGTGAACTTGAACTGACTTCAAACATCCACAAAAATGTATGCTGGGACCAGCAAGTAATAGCAAAAATAGCCCAGGAAATGTCTAGCATTATTTGTTGGCAGATGCTTCTTTGTTTGATATTTTAAAATGTCATCAGACACTTTAAAGTGTGACTTAAAGGTGCACTCAGCGATTCCTGAGAAACACTGTTGATATTCAGACTCAACTGCCAGAACAAACACCCCCCTCCCTTCAGTGCTCCTTTGGAAGCTCCCCCCCCCACCAGCTCCAGACACTCACAACTCTCCTGAACTAAATCTAACATCACAACAACAGCATATATGGGTTCTGTGAAACATAGTGTAACAATATAAAGGACGGGCAAGGAGGAGGCGGGAACCGGCTGAACAGTAAACATAAAGTTTAATGGTAAACTTAAAACCAACAAAAACAAACGTGCAGTGCGGCCACGCGCCTCTCTCTCTCGAACTGGTGCCTCCAGCTCGTCTTTATCCCCCTCCCGGCTGATTAGCCCGATTCAGGGCCGGCCATGTGTCTTCAGAACTTCGCCACCTTTCTGGAGCCCTGGGCTCCGTGGGAAAGGTGAGAGGGAAAGAGCAAGGCGGAGCGACAGAGAGAGAGAGGAGAGAGAAAAACTTGCTCACCGGCTCCTGGACGCACTGTCACCTGGTCCTCAACCACTCCTCCACCCTCTGGCGGATGCCAGCTCGCTCCTCCCCCGGCGGACGGCAGCGAGTCCTCCAGCCCCTGGCAGTCGGAACCACTCCTCCCCTTCTTCGGCGGACGGCCTAGGCTCCTCCAGCTCGTCTTTATCCCCCTCCCGGCTGATTAGCCCGATTCAGGGTCGGCCGTTTGTCTTCACAGCCCGGATTTGCCGTCGCTCTTCTCC
Source organism: Myxocyprinus asiaticus (assembly GCF_019703515.2). Taxonomy (NCBI): domain Eukaryota; kingdom Metazoa; phylum Chordata; class Actinopteri; order Cypriniformes; family Catostomidae; genus Myxocyprinus; species Myxocyprinus asiaticus. The sequence continues at coordinate 7,233,577 of NC_059370.1, read as the reverse complement.
TCTCGCTCTGCCCCCACCCCTCATCCTGTGCACGTGCAAGAACCACCCCCTGTTGCTGATTGGCTTGAGTAGTGTTGTGTGGATCGGTCTGAGAATTTGAGAAAAAGTGTATTGGATTAGAAGTACTGAGTGCACTTTTAAATGTCCAAATATGTTTTGTGCAATGTAAGTCATTGCATCCTTTGCTTTTTTTTAAAATCCTGTGTCTTCCCTCTTCTTTGCAAACACAGTTATGCTTCAGATGAAATTATTATCTTTGCTTAAAGGTCAGGTGACTGATCGAATAATTTTTTGATCATCAGATGATGTCCGGAGTCCTTGAAGAACAGTCAGCTCTGCCAAGCTCTTAGTAACATCTGTAACGTCTGAAGCGCTTGCTTTGGCCTCATAAGGACAGTTTCACACCGGCCGGATCACTTCAGACTCACTGTCAGTCCTCCCTGATAACGTAGACGACAAACAGTTCTGCAGCGTCATGACGTGTCGAGATCGCACGGTTGAGTTCCAGTCGGCTTGTAAGTCACTGCAGGGGAGACAGTTACAGGTATGAATATATGATCTGTATCAATATCTGGGAATTTAGTTGATTCTTCTCATTGATTTTTAACATCCTGAGACCCGAGCCTGATTGATGTGTGCATTTTCCTCTTTGATTTGTAACTAGTAGCAACTAATAAACGTTTTTTTTTTTTTTTTTTTGAAGAGCAAATAGTTTTCCTAAATTTATGTCCACATATGTGGACAGCAGGACTAAGTTGTGAAATTTGAAATAATACCAAGCTGTAGAAAGTCTGATTTTTTTAATCAAATTGTTTGTTTCCAGGAGTGTTGGTTATTCATGTTTTTGAGACGTTACAAACATTACAGCTGATCTTCTGTAAAGCTGCTTTGGAACAATGTGTATTGGGAAAAGCACAAATAAAAAATTATAAAAATTATTTGACTTGATTTGACTTTTATGTTACAATGTTTTTTCTACTTTGGAAACAAAATCTCGGTGTTCTCTCTTTGCACTGTCAAAGCATAATTAGCATACATGTAATTAATTCTGATTCAAAGTAATGGCCAGCATCATCCAGTCATTGCCAAATATGTTAAAATAAAATTTAACATTATAAATTCTGAATCTATGTACCGATTAAGATTGTACCATGTCTGCCAAACATGTTGAGTGATCCAAACATCATCTGCAGCCTGAAACTGAACTTTTGACCAGATGTTAGGAGTGAATGCACTAGGCGGCATAGGAAAATTATAGGATGCTCCCTTGCACCCTATTTAGTGAATGATTCAAACTGGTTTCAATGTAAAAACTTACTGAAGTTTCTTATCAGATTTAATTTTGTTGGCATTTCTCCCAAAGACAAACTCCAAACACTGATCAGTGCCATGTTGTTTTGTCACATGACTCCGTGTGTTGAAAGTTTAACCCTTTTAATGACAGGCCAGAGCTTCCTAAACTGAGATCAGTCGGTTTAAATTAAATTATGCATAGCGTATAGCGAAGACAAAACACACAGTCCACACATGAGGGTGTGGGGTTGCACAAGGTTAAAACCATCATTACTTGATGGTGATTAGTCAATTGCAGCATTCTGGGGTATTTTTACATTACGTTACAAGTACGCTAAAGGTAAAATTCTATTGTTAACATGAAAATGTTCTATACCATTATATTATGCTTAGGGATGCACCAATATGGAAATTTTGGCCGATACTGATAATTCATTAAATTTGGAGGTGATAACTGATGTATTTGCAGATAAAACTAAATCTGGATAAAAATCTATATTTTGTTTGCCTGATTACAAAACCAAAAGGCTCACCTTAAAAAGCCACATCCAGAGAACTTCAAATTCAGTCAAACATGTACAGTGAATTACTGCTTTTATTTTCAACATCTTCAATGGCAGAAAACAAGGAAACTTCTAAAACTTTCTTATATATATACAGTACTGTGCAAAAGTTTTAGGCACATAAGATGTTTCACAAAAACATTTGTCTTAAGATGGTTATTTATATCTTCAGTTTTAGTGTGTCAATAGGAAATATAAGCTGTAGACTTCTAAACATTCCTTTTGCAAAAAGAATAGAAGAACAGGGAGCCCTGCAACATATGGCATGGTTCCCACAGAGCCCCCCACTAAACACTGAGTTAGTCTGAGATTACATGAAGAGAAAGAAGCAATTTAGACAGCCTAGATAGATAGAAGAACTGCAGCAAATTCTCCAAGATGCTTGGAACATCCTATCTGCCAACAACCAAGAAAAACTGTGTCCATGTGTACCTAAGAGAATTGGTGGTGTTTTGAAGGCAAATGTGGTCACACCAAATATTGATTTAGCTTTTTTATGTTTACTGGACTTTGTATGACTCATTGATAAATGAAAACTATTTATGGCATTATTTTTGATGAAATCCTCACTCTGCAACATTTTTCTAAGTGCTTAAAACTTTTGCACAGTGCTCTATATATATATATATATATATATATATATATATATATATATATATATATATATATATATATATGTATATATGTGTGTGTGTGTGTGTATATATATATATATATATATATATGTGTGTGTGTGTGTGTGTGTGTGTGTGTGTGTGTATATATATATATTCTATTGGCTGCTATTTGCTTTATAAATTTTGCAAGTGAGCCACTTTTATAAATACAGTGGATTACACTCGATTCAAACCAGTCAAGAGCCTCAATGCAAACAAGTCTCAAACTCATTGGGAAAATGGACATGACTTTACATACATAAAGGATAAAGAAACAAAATGCAAATGTGGCATAGATAAATAAAAGTGTTTACTCAGATCCAGAATGATTTTCTAAAGCATAACTTCAAAAATCCACTTTTATCAGCTGATACCGCTATGGCTGCCAACAGATTGTGCATCCCTAATTATGCTTTTGGTCAAAAGCAAAAAATTTTTTGAGAAAATGTTAATATTTATGTTTAAATTATTCCACAAGCATTATAAAACAATCCACAAAATGTCCAAAAAAAACCTTTATATATTCCATAAAATATGTTCTCTTCTTTTCAGAATGGCACTCATGCTAAACCTGCCATTAATGCCCTTAAACAGCGCAGTGACTTCACTCTTATGGCCAAGTAAGTGTTCAGACTTATGTTTTCTGGACGGTCTTTGCCCAGTGCCGTGTTTTCACTTCAATGCTTCTGCACCATGTCCCGTTTCCTTGAAACTTTACCCCCTGAAATCTTGTTTTGTTCTTTTGTAACAGGAGAATTGGGAAAGACTTGAGCAACACTTTTGCCAAGCTTGAAAAGCTCACAATCTGTAAGTAACATGTCAGTAGCACTGAAAGGCTGTTAGTTGTGGTGGAAGAATATGTCTTGAACTTACTGTACTAATGCTCCCATAGTCGTCCATGGTTAGTTGATTCCAGTTTGTTGCGAGCAAAATTAAAGTTAATCTTAACTGTCACGAAGGGGCAAAATAGGACAGTTTTAAGAGAAAGCGTTTCAGATTGAATATTTAATGTCTTGTTCCCAGTTCTGTGTAGTAACAGATAATATCTGGATTATGTAATGAGATTATGAAAATCAAGTATTTGTAATTTGATTCAATGACATTTTTAAAATACTCGTGATCAGATTAGTTACTTTTATATGGATTACATATTAATCAGGCAATTGCAGTAAATTGTTCATAATTTATTGATCCCTCTAATTCTCAGCCTTATTTAAAGTATTTTAAATGTTTCATTTTTAATCAGCCTACAGCTGATATATGTTCGGTAAGTCTTTGAGTGTTTTCCTAATGGTCGTGGAATTGCATACACAGACAGGATATGAGCCTTCAGTCAGGTGGCTGTAATTACACTGAAGATGGGGCGTTAATCCACACATTGTGCTGAACCGATTGCATTAGTGCGGTAAAGTTAGTTTTAGTGTGCAAATTTGAGACTTTTTTGTTTTTTGATTCACAAATATAACTGGTCTGATCTGTTACCACACATGGATGCCGAATTCCAAAAAAATGTCAAAAATTTTAAGTGCCTTTTCTATTTCAATCAGAAAATTCAGGGTTCCCGTGGATCCTTAAAAAGTCTTAAAATGTCTTAAATTCGGTTTTCCCAAATTTAATGCCATAAAAAGTCTTAAATATCTTAATACAACAAAGGTCTTAATTATCAACTAAAGAGGTCTTAAATTTGGAGGCAGAAAGACAGGAATCATGATATTACCTATTGTGATTATCAGACTTCAAAAGAATACGATTTAATTAAAGAAATGCATGTGCTGCATCCTTCAGAGTGAAAACGTGGCATTGTTATATTTTCTCCAAGCACGTGGGGGCTTGTGTTTTCAGCTGTTGCAGAGCAGTTCACAATCATTAAGCTATATCGGAAATTTGCAATATAGTTTAAGAGCGGATCAGTAATGATCAACTGTTGATGATGATATTGCATTGATGAAATATGACAATGTTTACTTTTAATTGTTTATATTGTAATACGTTGTAGATTATTGTAGGAGTGCACATTTTATATCCCTTATTGTTTGAATGAGCAGCTGGAACCAGTGAAGATCAAACATTTCAAAATAAGAGTCTCTGATGTATAAGTTAAAGTGCCTTTAAAGTTAAAAGTTCTGCGCTATGAATCAAATCTTGTAGCCTCTGTCTGGCCCTCCCCATCACAGGAAGGAAAGACTAAGAACATTTAATATAGGCTACCAATTTTAAACTATTGGCAGATTAATTGCCTTTCAACTCATTATCGTATCAGCAAAATCCTATATTGGTCGACCTCTAATTTGTATTTATTTATATAATGGTACTGTACATAAACCAATTTTAATGTAATATATACAGTTGAAGTCAGAAGTGTACATACACCATAAATGCCAAATACCTTTAAACTCTGTTTTTCACAATTCCTGGCATTTAATCGTAGAAAACATTGTTAGGATCACTACTTTATTTTAAGAATGTGAAATGTCAGAATAATAGAGAGAGAATTATTTAAAAGAGAATGATTTATTTCAGCTTTTATCTTTCATCACATTCCTAGTGGGTCAGAAGTTTACATACACTTTGTTAGTATTTGGTAGCATTGACTTTAAATTGTTTAACTTGGGTCAAACGTTTTGGGTAGCCTTCCACAAGCTTCTCACAGTAAGTTGCTGGAATTTTGGCCCATTCCTCCAGACAGAACTGGTGTAACTGAGTCAGGTTTGTAGGCCTCCTTGCTCACACACATTTTTTTCAAATTTTCTATCGGATTGAGGTCAGGGTTTTGTGATGGCCACTCCCAATACCTTGACTTTGTTGTCCTTAAGCCATTTTGCCACAACTTTGGAGGTATGCTTGGGGTCCAGTGTTTCCCACAGGAAAATTTTTTTGCATTTTAAAGTTAAATACCATCTGGTGCACTTTCAGAGTAAAATTAAGAGGCTAGTGTTGTGCTCTTGTAAACAATTTTGTGCTCCTAAAGCTGCAGTAGGCAACTTTGAAATAAATCAAATTGTGAGAAACAGCGCCCCCAATTCTTCCCCATATACATGATGCTCTTCACCCCCAGCCAGGGTTAATTGACAGCTGTTCACAAACAGAGCCAAGGCCTGCCTCGCCAAAAGCGATTGGCTAAAATTAGCTGGATTGACACTACCCGACCCACAATTTTCAGAGCTAGAGTCTGTGGTGCTAACTAATCTCTCACAGGGTACAAACTAGGGATGTCTTTTTATCTTTTAAAGTTACCTCAGACTGCTAAGGATAGCTAGCTAGTGAAGCCGTAAGCAGTGTAACGTTACGGCAATTAACTTAGTAACCCTAACGTTAATTTACGTTAATCATCATGATTAGGGTGACCATATTCTGGTTTTCCAAAAAGAGGACACCTTTTTTTTTTTTTTACGCCCGGGGGTTGGTGGAATAATAGGGTTCAAAACAGTGTTACTTTGAATGCAAACTTTAATACAGTGAAAAAGACACTATTAGCATAACATAAATATATATAAATAAATAAAAATTTCCAACATTCTTTGAATGTCCATTTACTAAAATAAAATATTTGATACCATGAGTGTACCTTTATTTACTATTAGTATTATTTTGAATGGCCATGGAAAATGAAGAAATGTGATAACAATTTTACCTGGTCGCAAAAAGTAGTCCCATAATTTAACTGATGAACTTTCACCTTTTGCTGACCCTTTATGCTTCGCAGAGCTAATGTGTGCTTCTAAAATCACTTGCACCTTTATTAGCAACTGACACATAAGTGCCAGCTTTACATGTCATACATTCTGCTTTCCACGCATCTCGACCTGGATGAAAGCATGGGAATTTTTTGTGCAAATCTTCTGTAAATTTGCACTTCGTTTGGGCATTGTTTCCACTCAGCTGTCATTTGCTGCTACTGTCAAGCAACTGTTTGATGCCGAACACAGCAGAGCTTCGCGCGTTTGTGGAGAGATTGACATGCAGGAATTTGGCCAAATTGTGTGTGGAGTAGTGTATAAATGCAGTGGATACATTTAATGTTAGTTAACGTTACTTACCTCAAAGATTTGTCATCCTGCTCAACCAAATAATGTTAGACGGATCCAGGAATACTCCAGTGCATATATCTGTGAGTGTGTGTGAGCACGTGAGTTTACAGCAGGGGTTGAGGAGCTGTCTGAACTGACTGGAGCTGACTGGCGTGTGAGAGAGTGTGCAAAACACAACATTTTATTTTATGTCATTATGAGACTGAGATGTGCAAAAATATTTTAGATGAGAAGTGTAAAAATGTTTTAAGTTCATTATGAGACCGTGGCAGGGCAAAATAGACTGTGGCGGGCCACCAGAGTCTAGTCAATTAATGGGAAACACTGGGGTCATTGTCCATTTGGAAGACCCATTTGCAACTGAGCTTTAACTTCTTGGCTGACGTCTTGATATGTTGCTTCAATATATCCACATTATATTTCTTTCTCATGATGCCATCTATTTTGTGAAGTGCACCAGTCCCTCCTGCAGCAAAGCACCCCCACAACATGATGCTGCCACCCCCATGCTTCACAGTTGGGATGGTGTTCTTCGGCTTGCGAGCCTCACCCTTTTTCCTCCAAACATAATGATGGTCATTATGGCCAAACAGTACAATTTTTGTTTCATCAGACCAGAGGACATTTCTCCAAAAAGTAAGATCTTTGTCCCCATGTGCACTTGCAAACTGTAGTCTGGGTTTTTATGGTGGTTTTGGAGCAGTGGCTTCTTCCTTGCTGAGCAGACTTTCAGGTTATGTCGATATAGGACTCATTTTACTGTGGATATAGATACTTGTCTACCTGTTTCCTCCAGCATCACAAGGTCCTTTGCTGTTGTTCTGGGATTGATTTGCACTTTTCACACCAAATTACGTTCATCTCTAGGAGACAGAATGTGTCTCCTTCCTGAATGGTCCCATGGTGTTATACTTGCATACTATTATTTTGTACAGATGAACGTGGTAACTTCAGGCATTTGGAAATTGCTCCCAAGGATGAACCAGACTTGTGTAGGTCCACAATCTTTCTTTCTGAGGTCTTGGCTGATTTATTTTGATTTTCCCATGATGTCAAGCAAAGAGGCATTGAGTTTGAAGGTAGGCCTTAAAATACATCCACAGGTACACCTCTAATTGACAGCAATTAGCCTATCAGAAGCTAATTGTCTTATTGCCTAAAGGCTTGACATCATTTTCTGGAATTTTCCAAGCTGCTTAAAGGCACAGTTAACTTAGTGTATGTAAACTTCTGACCCACTGGAATTGTGATATAGTCAATTAAAAGTGAAACAATTTGTCTGTAAACAATTGTTGGAAAAATTACTCATGTCATGCACAAAGTAGATGTCCTAAACGACTTGCCAAAACTATAGTTTGCTAATGTGAAATCTGTGGAGTGGTTAAAATGAGTTTTAATGACTTCAACCTAAGTGTATGTAAAGTTCTGACTTCAAATGTATGCGGAAAACATGTCTTGAGTATTTTAAACTTGCAAATATCCTACCCTGTTTTACTGATAAGCAATGTTAAGGCCATGTTGAATGTGTGCCCCTGCTTGTTTAAGTAAGAGTCTGTGATACATGATCATACCTGCCAACATCAGATTGTAAAAAATAGGGAGATAATAATTTTTTTTGGGGGGTGGTTCGTATGTGCGAGGAATGGCAGCCGTTGGAGTTTCTGGTGCCCCTGTAGGGAGTAGGTGCACTTCGCAGACTGCCTAATATGCGTATAGGGAGCAGCGGTACCGGTCAGTAATACTACACTGAAGATGAGTAATACCAAGAAACTGACCATGTATTCAGATGGTCTCTTACCACAGCCTTCACAGTTTTAGCAATAAATGCTTTTTGAGTTATTAACAATGAAACGTGTATATCCTTTGTTATATGCTGAGAACTTTACTGACCCATGACTTATATAAATATAATAAATTTTATTTATTCAATTATTTATCTTCTTTATGTATACATCTGTGTTGGTTTATATGTATTTTTACGTTTTATATTTATTTATAAATTTTTTTCTTCATCTGTACTTGTCTTTATGACTTTTTGTGACTGTATTCATACATTGTTGGATCTGTATAATTTTGTACATCTTATTGAACATTTATATTGAAACGTTTTTTTTTTTTTTAATAAACAAATTCACAGTTTTAGCACAATTTGTGGACTTTTCAGACGACCCCTTTCACACCATATGAAACATTTCCAACTTGTGTCAATGTTAAATTAACGATCTGGAATGATTTTTCTGTGACGGCTTACATTACAAGACAAATTGCATCCCGTATTGATTAGAAATGGGATGCATCATTTCATATTTAAATACGTGACGATCCCGAATGAGCAAAGTGTGGATGTGGAAACCCGGTAAAATCGGGAGTGTTGGCAGGTATGCATGATTTATTTTGAGATTGTGTTGGTATGGAGATACGGTATTCATTTTATTTGTTCAGGTCTTGAAAAAGTTCTTAAAGTCTTAAATTTGATTTTAAAAACTCTACAGCAAACCTGAAATTACTCATTTAATTTGTAATCAGTACAAAATTACATTTCAGAAGTAATCTGCCCAGCACTACCTGTTCAATATAATAATCTCTGCTATTCTCTCCCCAGTGGCCAAAAGGAAGTCTTTGTTTGATGATAAAGCAGTGGAGATTGAGGAGTTAACATACATCATTAAGCAGGTCTCTGTAGCCTTGTAGGTGTACTTAAAAAAAAAAAAAGCTGTCATTTTTTTTAACATTCCATATATTACTGTAATGCATACAATTAATTCATTTACAAGTTATATTTGATTTAAAAATAAAGTTAGACATCACATCCTCAAATAAATATCAAGTGACATTTGCATCACCACCTCATCTTTATTTAGATAAATTTCAAAAATCAAGAAAAGAATAATTTTCTATCCGTGTTATAGTATACATTTTTTTTAAGCAATTGCTATCTACGTTCACATTCCAGACTTTGTTTTCTAATTTTAAATGTTACTTTCTCCCTTTGATATATTTCCAGAATAGTTTCTCTCAGTCTTTTTTAGTAATCTGTTTTAAAGCTGCTATTTTAATTACTCTAAATCAATATTGTTCTGTTTTATTTCTTAAAGGCAAGGGGAGTTTACCCAAAATCAGGTTTTCTGGATGGACTTTTAGTGTGCAATTAAATATTAAATGAATCTGTTTAATCCCTTCATTCCAACTGTTTCTACCAAAACTCTAAAAGTATTATTAATACAAATATTTTTTTATTAATCTAAATGTATTATTTTGTTTGGGTAAGAAAAGAACAACAATAATATAATATAATTCATCCATCTGATTGAATTTGAGGAGTGTTTACAGTCGGTCCAACCAGAATCATTTAGACAGCTTCCATATTGTGCAAGACCAACCCTCTCACAGAGATCTGATATGCCGTCTGTCTCTTTCATCAGGACATCAACAGTCTGAATAAGCAGATAGCACAGCTGCAAGACCTTGTGCGATCCCGCAGTGGGCAAAATGGTCGCCACATCCAGACACATTCCAACACAATCGTCGTCTCCCTGCAGGTACAATCTCAAATCTGATATTCCTGCATTGCTAAGATGTTTGAGACTGTCCAGGAAGTTATCTTCAGTTGCTCCTGCTGTAGACAGTCAAGGTGTTTCATCTCATTTTGATTGATGCAGGAGGACTGAACTGACCGCAACACCTTTCATTTTCCCTTTGCAATATAAAACAGGATGTCAGTAGTCATATCTGTGAATGTTTGTGTTGCAGTCAAAACTGGCATCGATGTCTAATGATTTCAAGTCTGTTTTGGAAGTGAGAACAGAGGTGAGTTTAGAATTCGTTCTTTATGAACAAAGTTGTAATTTTATAACACCATCAATGCCATTTAGAGCAATTGTCAAGCTTTTAAATATTTAATCAGCTCTTTCTTAAAGCTAAAACACACAGAGTGTGTTTATTGTGTGCTGCAGTCCTGTGAAACCATCTGTTTCTGTTGAATTTCAGACCAGCTCTGTCACTGCTTTATCCTTTTTGTTTAATTGACTGAGCCTATATGTCAAACAATGAGAGATGAGTTAAGTTGTTATGAGTGAATATCACTTGGTGTGTTACTGTGTCTGTGTTCAGAACCTGAAGCAGCAGCGCAGCAGAAGAGAGCAGTTCTCTCAGGCTCCTGTCTCAGCTTCACCTCTGCTCGCCAATAACTTCAGTACGTCAGCACTTCAGTACTGTTACTTTCCCTTTCATCTGCTGCAGTTCCATTCCAGTGACAGTGCTTCCAAAAATGAAACTTCTGTCATTATAATAACAGAAGTGTAATCTTTATTCACAATGATTCACATTTTCTTTGGTTCCTGCTTTTGGTTTTTAGTTTCAGCTAGGTATTCAAAAAGTTGTAACACCTTAAGTTTAATTAATATTAGTGTAGACGGATCTTCGATATGTTCTCAATATTCAGATTTCAAATGGTTTTACACATAAATCATTTTTGCATACTCAGTCTTCACTTCTAATTATTATGCCATATTTACAGTTACATACACTTTTATTGCAGGGTTTGCACAAAGTACTTCAAGTGGATTTTGCTTTTAGGAATTAAAGTACTGGAATACCAGGAAAATAGGCTTGTTTTGTTGATAAATGCTTAGAAGTGCTTGAAATTAAAACGGCCCATTTCCATTGTAGTGGCGAAGAAGTTTAGCGCCGAGATCCTTTCACTTTGTGTTGTCACATAACACACCTTCTCTGTAATGTGTCCATCAAAGATGAGATCCAGGCACTCTTTTTTTTTTTTTTTTTTTTTCCCATTGTGTAATGTCTCTTTTAATATTCTTTCTGTTCTTTAAATAGTTGTTGATCAAAAAGTAAAAAATACAGCACAGATGCAGTAAAGAAACAGCGCAACTCCTCTCATTAATGCATGCTCAATCGAAACATCAGACGCTCACTGAACGGTGTTTTCTTAAAGGGACAGTACCATTTTAGCACTTGTTATACAAATGAATATAAACACAGTGAAATACTGGTAAATTACACAAAGGATTTCAAACAGTTACCACTCATATCATTAATATATATGCAATTTTTTGACATCTTAATAATTGATTGAGTGTGAAATGTATACATTATACACAAAATCTAAAATGTGATTATAACGATAAACAAATTATAAAATAAAATAGACATTTAGTCATACATTTATAGACATTTAAATACATTTAGTCATAGACATTTTGACATTATATATCGTGTTACTTTTCCTAACTGGTTACATTTTTATACGTTTGTTAAATGGATTGTTCACCCAAAAATGAAAATTCTCTTATCATTTACTCACCTACATGTCATCCCAGATGTGTATGACTTTCTTTCTTCTGCAGAACACAAATGAAGATTTTCAGAAGAATATTTCAGCTCTGTAGGTCCATACATGGCAAGTGAATGGTGACCAGAACTTTGAAACTACAAAAATCACATAAAGGCAGCATAGACGTTATCCACATGATTCCAGTGGTATAATCCATGCCTTCAGAAGCAATATGATAGGTGTGGATGAGAAACAGATCAATATTTAAGTTCATTTTTACTATAAATCTCCACTTTTCCACTTTCTTCTTTTGTTTTTGGTGATTTGCATTCTTTGTGCACATCGCTACCTACTGGGCAGGGAGGGAAATTTATAGTAAAAATGGACTGAAATATTGATCTGTTTTTCACCCACATCTATCATATTGATACTGAAGATATAGATTTAACCATTGGAGTCTTATTGATTACTTTTATGCTGCCTTTATGTGCTTTTTGGAGCTTCAAAGTTCTGGCCACCATTCAGTTGCATTGTGAGGACCATCAGAGCTGAGATATTTTTCTAAAAATCTTCATTTGTGTTCTTCAGAAGAAAGAAAGTCTTAAACATTATGCCATACACCAATTAAATGATGAGAGGATTTTCATTTTTGGGTGAACTGTTTCTTTAATAGTCTGTTTATGCAATGTTGGAATTACTTCTGAATTATTTTAGTTAATTAATTATTAGTTTCTGACTAGTAAATATTGTTCACATCACTCATAATACAAGTTGGACACTGGAATTATATGAAAGCTTAGAGTTTTCTTACTTGTATGAAGTCCTTAAATGAAAAATCGGTGCTGGAAAAAAGAACTTGAAAGTCCTGGATTTACATTCAGTGATGCCTTTATGAACCCTGTTATTATTATTAACAACTTCTTGTTTTTTTATTGTTTATTGTTATTATACAACTTCATGTTTTTATTTAGGAAAAAAATCTTTGCTCAGGTTTTTAAAAAATATATAGTCACTTGAGAGCACACTTGATGCATTATTTTGAAACACAACTCAGTATTTAATTTCTTGCTCCACACAGACAGTTCAGTTCTGATGCAGGATGAGTCCAGGAGTCTGGGAGGAGATGTGGCCATCGACATGGACTCGAGAGCAAACCCTCTGCAGCTGCAGCTCATCGACGAACAGGTACCAGTCTCTGAAAGATTGCACATTTTTTGTGTCGCTTACTGTGATAGGGATAGAGTTGTTGTTTATTGTCAGAGGTGCAAAATGTGTGAATAAAAACAGTTTTAAGGGCATAATAAAAGCAATTTTTATTTTTAAATAATTATTTGAATATAGGGGTTACTCAAACCAGCACCACCTTCCCTTATCAATTATTTTGTGAGTTATTTGCAATCAAGCAACACTAACAACCTTGTTTCCATGTGCTCTGAACACTATCTGTCCATTTTGCCTCCCCCCTCTTGTGGCGTCTGGCATATGTACCCTTTTTTTCCGCCTCTAATTGGATCAAACAATTTCACAAAATTAACCCTCAACTCATCATTCGTTGGTAAACTACTAAATAATTAATAACAAAAGTTAAAAATGGAAATCAAAAGATACAAGAAATAGGCCGGATGAAATTAAAACATTTGCACAATATAAGGGTAAAGATTTTTTTATATAGCTAAAATGAGCACTTCATTATATGTACGCTTTTCTAATGGTTATGCCCACACCACTAAAACAGGAAATCAAAATCCCCAAATAAATCATTACTGTAAAAGGTGAATAAAACAATAAGCCCTTTGAACACTTTGTAGGATTTTGCGATGGGACACCGCTCTACCTGCTCACTGCTATGGTACCTGAGGGTTTTTAAACATCTAAGTGACTTTCTTTGTCACGCCAGGATTGGTGTTTATGATGAAGGAACATGTCAGATTTCATTCTCCAGTGCTCCTCTGTTGTGTGTGTGTGTGTGTGTGTAGGACTCATACATCCAGAGCCGAGCGGACACCATGCAGAACATCGAGAGCACCATCGTGGAGTTGGGCTCCATCTTTCAGCAGCTGGCACACATGGTCAAAGAGCAGGAAGAGACCGTTCAGAGGTCAGACAACGACACACACAAGCAAACCAGAGACAAACACGTATACCACGAGAGTGTACATTCTAAAAAAAACACAGACTGTACAGTACAGCACATGGAGTTCACATGCCGTACTTCGAGACATGCTTTACAAACCACTCATGAAAAACAAAACAATTCTCACCCACAGACAGTAGTCTGCAATAAATAAAATATAAAATTGGAATAAAATGCGACTACAAATCTGTGTACGTGATATAACATGAATCACGACAGTCAGAATGTGTATTGATTATGCTTGCTTTTAGTTTCACTTTCCAACATCGCGCTCTCCACTTCAGGTGCTCTCAATCTCAAATCAGTCACTCAGCCCAGCGCTATTTTGTGAGAACTCCTATTTAAATAAGAGATGTGTTTGTCACAGTAGCACTAATAACAGTTTAACCTTCAATAACGGCATCGCTTTTTAACGCAGTTGTTTAATAATTAGTGATTTGTGTTAAAACAAAACACCAAAGACGTTTTAATCCCCCTATAACAAATTATAATATTAATGATTTCTCATTAAACATTTTGGAGCTTGTAATGGTTATATCTTTCTTACTTTTGAACGTATCTGTGCTGTGTGTGATGCTCTCATGGTGTTCAGTGGTTGCCAGTATGACACAATGATATTTGATAGTGACAGCAGAACTATTCATAAATGTTTTCTATTTAAATAAATGTTAGCATTTTACAATTAATGTAAATTGAATGTCATTTTACAGTGTGGGGCATAAACATAACTGCAGCATATAACTTGTAAAGGTTTAGCAAAGGGCACTTTAAAAAGATCGTATTTGTATCAGCCGATCTCAGTGTTCAAAAAATCTGTGATCGGTATTGGCCTGAAATTTCCTGATTGGTGCATTGCTAATTTTAAGTAATCTTGAGACCCCTTTGGAAGTTTGCTGCGACTCCGGCTTCCTGGTTTAGGACCACTGGTATGATCTACTAATTTGGCCCATGGAAGAGGGGTGCCCACCCGTTTAAATTTCGTGCTGGACCCCGTGAATTTTAGCGATGACACTGGCTAAGCAAACATCATGTTTCATGTGTTTACATCATGCTGCATTGACCAGTCAGCATTCAGGACTGGAACTATCCATTTTTTAATGGTTAATATATCACTTCTACAGTATTTGCCTGTGCCGTGGTAATAAAATGAATTTTGAATGAATAAAAAAGGCGGTACTAAACTCTGCAGAGCTCAAAATGATATATTTTAAATAATGTCACAAACGCTGATTTTTGTGCAATGGTAGTTGATGATGACTCTCTATAAAGCTTAAAAAGCACCCAAAAGTGTCATAAAATTTGTCCGTGTGACTCGTGCGTCATATTCCAGGTCTTCTGAAGGCGTATGATCACTTTGTATGATGAACAGATTAAAATGTAAGATGTGATTCACTATTAATAGTGAATAATTCAATGATCAGAGTCTGCTTATACTGCCGTTACTACATGTAGGGCCGTATGATTTCCACGATGTGGAAAACACTTATAAAATCACTGTATCCAGTCATAAAAATTGCAATAGCTATAATATGTGGAATTTGACATATTTGGGACAAAAATGAATGTTTGAATGCACAATTAATCTCATTAAAATCTCGATATGTCTAAGTGTGATGATTAAACCGCAAAAGGCTGCAATTTAATTATAAAATTTACATATGCTACATGCTTCAAAATGAATGTGTGAAGCCAGCCGCTCGTATGCTGAAAACACCTTATCATGAGCATCATGCACGCTCAGGGTGTGTGTGTGTGTGTGTAGTAGTAGATGACAGTGAGCAGAACTCTCTGAAGCATGCAGCACATACAGACTATATATTTATTTTAATGGGGTTTAATAATCACACTGGGACAAGTAGCAAACTACTTATCCAGAGGTGAGAAACTACTGTATAAAAAAAAAAAAAAGGGACGCCAAAATAAAAGCTCAATTTAAATAGTTTTGTGAAATGGGAAAAAGATCATATTTAATGCAATTTAAATAATAATAGTAAATTAGTAATAATAATAATAATGTATTAAAGCAGTATTTCACATCTGTGATGTTCTGTTGTGCAGCACTGTTGTTTTGGATTGTGCTCTGAGCATTTTGCATTTGATAATGAATAATGCAATGTTATGTTGAAAAATGGTATTACTTAAAATAATAAAAATTGTATTTGATTAAAGTTTTAACAAATTCATTTCACCATTTCTTTCATGAAATTTAATTAAACTGTTGCATACAAAAAAAACAACAACAAAAAAAACCTCCAATAACCACAATTTTAATGACCTCTCCTGTGTTTTTGCTTTAAGGAATATTCCAGGTTCAATACAAATTAAGCTCAATCGACAGCATTTGTGGCATAATGTTGATTACCACAAAAATGAATTTAGACTCGTCCCTCATTGTCTTTAAAAAAGCAAAATCTTGGTTACAGTGAGGCACTTACAGTGGAAATGAATGGGATCAATTTTTAGGGGGTTTAAAGACAGAAATGTGACATTTATAATTTTATAAAATTAATTAACATGAATTCTTCTGTTAAAACTCGTGTAATATTTGAGCTGTAAAGCTGTTTAAATTGTAATTTTACAGTCGTTTTAGGGTTTTTTAGGGGCATTACATTGTCATGGTAACGAAGTTGTAAAATTGGCTATAACTTTACACAGAAAAGGTTAGTAAGTGATTTTATCACACTAAAATCATGTTTACATGCATATTGTTTATGTGTCTTGTGGCTATACTTTTGAAACAGTGAGTATTTTAACATAAAAAATTTACCCCATTCACTTCCATTGTAAGTGCCTCACTGGAACTAAGATTTTATTTATTTTTTTTTTTTTAAGAAAAGGAGGGACAAGACAAAATACATTTTTGTGATAATCAACATCATGCCACAAATGCTGTCAATTTAGCTTAACTTGTATTGAACATCACTTGCATAAAATGTCCTGGAAATGTCCTAGAAAACTGTGCCTTGAAAAGAGTGGGAACCCTGTCATGGGACGCCATGACTGACTGCAATTAGCATATTTCTACAAAGGCATCAGTATTTTTTGCTCTCATGTGATGCTGCATCCAAGCCTCTGGGTGTAATACTGTAAACAGTAAATTACTGAGTGCCTGTAAGTTATTTATTGTTTGTGTCTTGTTGACCACCAGGATCGATGCCAATGTTGAGGACACCCAGCTGAATGTGGAAATGGCCCACACTGAGATCCTCAAATACTTCCAGTCTGTCTCCTCCAACCGCTGGCTCATGATCAAGATATTCCTCGTTCTCATCGTCTTCTTCATCATCTTTGTGGTGTTCCTCGCTTGAGAGGGAACAGCCCCAAGGAAGGAGGCATGGATGACGGTGGAAACGGACCAAAGGGGATGGACTCATGGGCGAATGTGCAAAAACATAAGCGGACTGGGCCGCCGGGGACTCTGGCTCACTGTGGGAGGGGAGGGATGGATTCTGAAGCTCATTGGTTGAATGACATGAGTCAGTTCAAATGTAAATTCTGTCAATGTCTGACTTTGAATCTCTCACTTGAGAGAGAGGAGGAGGATGATTGTGATGCTGATGAAGGTGGAACAGAGATGTACTGTGTATTTAGCAAGAGCACAGGGTGTTCACTCTGTTCTCTTTAAGACTCATCTACATCTGAATTAATATTTCAGCCTTCGCTTGTTATAATAATCACATATTAAAAGAGAAGGCTTTTTCCTAAATGGCTTGATTCTCCAAACTGGTTTAGTTTGATTTTCTCTGACAGTGTTGTCCATAATCAGTGAGAAAATGAATTAAATTAACTATTGTCTTCATATGATAAGCCTGATTATAATTATCCCCCATTAAGATATATTAATTTGTTTTTATATCAAAGACAGGCAATTATTTGCTCCTTACGGTTAAATCTCACAGTTAATTATCCTGGTCATATTTCACCTCGAAATTAATAGAAAAACAAATTATACTTTTAATACTTTACAAGGTACTTTGCAATTTAAATATATATGTATGGATGTATGTACATATACTGTGTACATTTACAGCTCTGGAAAAAATTAAGAGACTGCTGCAAAATTATCAGTTTCTCTGGATTTACTATTTATAAGTATGTGTTTGAGTAACATGAACATTTTTGTTTTATTCTATAAAGTACTGACATAATTTCTCCCAAATTCCAAATAAAAATATTGTCATTTAGAGAATTTATTTGCAGAAAATGACAAAAAAGATGACGTGTTTTCAGACCTCGAATAATGCAAAGAAAAGTTCATATTCATTTTTAAACAACACAATACTAATGTTTTAACTTAGGAAGAGTTTAGAAATCAATATTTGGTGGAATAACCCTGATTTTCAATCACAGCTTTCATGCATTTTGGCATGCTCTCAACCAGTTTTCCATATTGCTGTTGGGTGACTTTATGCCACTCTTTATGTGAAAGACTGGTAGAGAACATGCCAAGATGCATGAAAGCTGCTATTGAAAATCAGGGTTATTCCACCAAATATTGATTTCTAAACTCTTCCTAAGTTAAAACATTAGTATTGTGTTGTTTAAAAATGAATATGAACTTGTTTTCTTTGCATTATTCGAGGTCTGAAAACACGTCATCTTTTTTGTCATTTTCTGCAAATAAATGCTCTAAATGACAATATTTTTATTTGGAATTTGGGAGAAATGTTGTCAGTACTTTATAGAATAAAACAACAATATTCATTTTACTCAAACACATACCTATAAATAATAAATCCAGAGAAACTGATATATATATATATATAATTAACATTAATTCGCATTTGAAAGGAGAAATATGCTTAATAAAATAAATCTTTATGGTCATAAAAATGGGCTTCATTTTTTTTTCTTTTGATTTTGGGGTGAAATGTAAATTGGACATTTCTTGATCGTTTTTGTGAGATTCACCCTTACAGAGTTAATTTTTAATTCCTTCTTGTTGCTGGCCCTGTAAATATGGGGTCTGTAATATTACATACTGTTAGAAACTTTAATATCTTTATTTTTATTTTATTTTTTGTTTGATTCTGCCAAATACATAAGGACGAGGATGAGGAAGTCATCTGGTCTTATGATTTTGCTCCACTCCATGCAGGAATAAATTAGGTGTAAATGAAGACCAGTGTTTTTTTACAGAATAAAACTGTCTACTAGAGACTTTTAGAGATGACACTGCAGTTTAATAGGCCAAAAGAGACTTCAGATGGTTTTAAATCTATGAACTGTTCATTCATCACATCAGGACTGGTTTTTTTCCAGATCATTGCTAAAAAGTTGCGTGCATTGGTTGTTGTGAGTGAAACTGGAACTGAAGGTCTGCTGACGAAACACATCGGTACTCGGTGGACGCAATTGCGCATTTTGTGAGGAGCAACTTTGGCATGATGAACATTTCGGCTGCCTGCACAGGCATCCAGTCTATATGAACTTAAGATCAGCTCCCGCATACTATGATGCTGTGAATAATAAAACAGGAGGAGAAAGACGCTTTCGGTTGAAAGCAGCATTTTCAAGGCCAAACTCTATAATTTGGTAAATCACAAACTCTTCCTCTCTCACACACACACCACATGCTCTCAACTCAAACTCATGAACGATGTACAGTGTATTAATTCATTTGCACTTTTTATGAAGACTTTCCAGGCTTTTTTTTTTAGCTGAATGATTTGCATCTCTTATATAAACTGAACACTGTTGTGATGTGAAGGACAAGTGGTACATATTAAAGCACATCTGAGAAACTGTAGCTAATGATGCTATTAATTTGCAGGAGAGTAGTGATAGACCAATACATTGGTCAGGCATTTGCCAATTAACAGAAGTGTTATAGCAAGCTGAATTGACTTTTAATCATGTGAAAGATATGAATGATAAATGTGTAATAAAATGTTCATTAGTAAAAATGGTCATTCTTGATAAATACTGTAGCAAAAATGCACATTTTTTATATGAGATGTTTGCAAGTAAAATTTGTAATTCTTGATATCAAAATGACATTACCTACAGTATGTGATACATTCCTGTTTAAAAAAAAACAAAAACAATTACAGATATCTATAATTAATTTCTTACTAGTTGACATTCCAAATACACACAGTATCAGCTATGTACTTCTTACTAGTAAAAATATAAAAAAATTGTATATTTAGAATTTGGTTTTCACTAGTGGCAAAGTTTTTAGCATTTTTAGTTGTAATTAAATTGTTGATATAAGGAATGAACATCTGAACTTGTAGGCTAGTTCATAACAGTGTAATTATTGATCAAAAAATATTATTTTTACTATAGAAAAGTACATACATGATACTGTATGTGTATTTAGAATTTTAACTAGAAAAAAATTAAATGTAGAAATCTGTAATTGCATTTTGAACAAGTGAATAAGTTACATATACCAAACATTATGTTTTTACTAGTTGAAATTCCATTTTTCATATTAAGAATGGGTAAGTAATTTTGTCATTTTACATATCAAGAATTAAAAATGTTATTAGTGCAAACGTAATTACTGACATATTTTTTTCTTTCTTTTTTTTTTTTTTTTACTAGTATTAATTCCATGGCTGATATCAAGAATTATCATTTTAACTAGTGAAAATGTAATTACAGATATCTATAAGTCATATGCACGTGATTAAATGCTGAAAGGGCTTGCAAAGTGGTAGTAGTTACAGCTTTTGCCAGTTTCAAAATCCAGCAGCATTGTCAAACAATTAATAATGCTCAACTGTGCTTTGGGGGCATTTCAAAATAAAGAAAAAATGTAGTAAATTAAGTGTTCATGTAATTCCCTCAAATTTGTTGATGTCTCATTTGCCATCACTAAATTGTATTATACAGTAAATATCGTTATTATATTGGACATCAGCCAACCTGTATTGGCCGATCACTGCTGTAGTAGTCTTGTGTAACTTTAAAGAGAAAATTAAACTCTCTTAAACACTCAAATACATACATTTTGCCAAATTCTAGCATATACCCATAACAAAAAAAACATTTTGAAAGTTAAAAAAGGCCTGGCTGTAGGCTTCTTACATATGCCTGTGTTCTTTGGTGTGATTAACAAATTAACAATGTTTTAACAATCTGAAAGCACAAGCTTTAGTCTTTCAAGATTTTTCAGTCAGATTTGTCCTCTCTTCGCCTCTCTTTTCTTTGCCTTACTCGCTTTAGTCTCATCCTTATCATCTTGCAGGCCACAGCTCTTCTCAAATTTCTTTCTTTCGTGCCTTCCATTTGCCTTCATGCCTTAGTCCATCTTCCTCGCATTCAGCTTTGGGCAGCCTGTTCCAGTGGGGTGATCTCTGGCATGCTCAGACTCCGCCCTTTCCTGGTGCGCATGGCGGTCGCCACCTGCTCTGCTGCCTCCTCGTCTTCGTCAGACCACGTGTTCTCCTCTTGCAGGTTGTTGCGGGAACCACCAAAGGTTCCCTTTCCGCGGTTCAGGGTGCGAAACTTGGAACGGAATGTGACGAAGGAAAGGCTTTTGCTGCGCTGTTTCTCCCAAAGGTTTACCCGATCCTGGAGTTCTGCATCTCCCTGAACCTCATCCAGACAGTTTCGCAAGACGCTCCGGAACAGTTTTGGAACTTCATGCACATCTGGCTCAATCTCTGACACTAGTTTCCGGAACCTTTGCAAAATTGAGATTGAAGATAAATGAGATTAAGTGCAGTGATAGGCCATCTGCCTATCACAATTCAAAATCATGGTGAAATCGCATTGGCTCGTACAAAAATGTATGACTAATACGAACAATGTTATTATGATTTCTCTTAAGTTTAACCCCCCAAACCTACAGCTAACTATAAAGTCTAACCCCTGACCCAAACCCTAAACAAGATTAGGACCACGGAAAGAGAAACATCGGGGTTTATAACAAGCGCTCTTACAATTTCTCCTAAATTTAACCCCCAGCCCAAACCCAAATCTAAACCTAACCATGATTTTAATTGGAACATAACTTTTGTGTACCACGGACGAAAACACCAGGTTTGAACGAGATTCATTTGTATTACAGAAATAAATATGAAACGAGTAACTAGATTTCTACACTGACATTTCCTTTCATAAAATAAATTGTCAGATAGGAGGCCAGCTAAAACTGGATGCCTATATTGTATTGATTTGAATTTCTTTTGTTGATAGGTTTACTCGATGGGAATAAAAGTCATACCTTTTCGTACGAGCCAAGTCGTATGACATCTTGCGATTTTGCCATCGCATACAAACTATTACGAGTTGTCATGAGACTGCGTTGCATCCATACAACTCCAAAGTTCTTTAAACTTCTCTAAACCTCTTTAGTCCAACATGACAATTAAATTTGGTAAGGTATCATGTCACTCACCTCTGGCACGACTTCATGGCACTCCATCAGACCTCATTGGTCAATGTACCTACCTAACAATAGCCGGACCACACTGTTGGGGTGGGATTTGGGCACACAGGTTTTGCAGGTCCAGAACATCTCCTGGTGTGAGCTCGTAGGGTACGTGAGGCTGAGGGCCGGCCAGCCAGCTGTAATCTGCAGAGGAAGAGTTGCGACGTCTACGGTTCTCTGCTTCCTTCTCCAGCCTGATCCGTTCGGTTCGTTTCACTATAGCTCCAAGCTCCAACATTAAAGTGTTGGTCACCAGCTCCTCTGGAGTGCGTTGGCCTGGAACCTTCGGCTCCAGGGAGAAAACAGCAGACCAAGGAAACATCTGTAATGGTGAGAAAAGGGGAAGAAAGAAGCAAAATCAAGAGCTCCTATGAAGTTTAGAGCTGCCAAGAGTAAATTCTGAGGACTGATCAGACATGGAGTGGGTAGAGAAGCTCTACAGTGATGGACAGTATAAGCTCATTACAAAGTTTGTGTTGTTAAGTTTAGAAGGTTGTAACAATGAGCATTCTTAATAGATGGCAGGCAATCAATACCAAAACTATGGACTTCCTATTGCCATTCAAACTTTCAGAGACCACCTCTATTCGAAGACTACTTTGGTTAGCATGGACAAACAAATGTTTAACAGCAAATGGTAAACATGGTATTCAGCCCCACAAGGTCTAATACTAGCCACGCCATGCAGGTATTTGACTGGTTCAAACAGTATACTCCAACTGAAAAAGAATGGATATTACCTTCAAGATGTGAGAGATGGAAGTTTTCAGATGTCAGGGTATATTCCTCTTTTATTGTCAAATGTATATGAACAACAGAGAGCCAAAATATCAAAAACCCAAAACCAGGTTTTGGTTGCCAAACAGAGCACTCCAGATGAGACAGCTCTCCTGCTTGGTGTTGTACACATTATAATGTGTCTGTAATCCTATATATACGAGCTGGTATTTAGCTATCTGATTAGCTTGATGAACACACACCTTGCATATGTAACTGACCTCCTACTCATCCTCGGGGACTGACAGCACATTATTGCATGCGCACAATCTATATATATATATATATAAATTTAAAAAACATTTATATATGTATCTGTACTGTATATACATAATCTATATAATATTAATATTATTATTATTATTATATTATATATAATAATTTAAATAAAGTATACATAGTCTATCTATCTATCTATCTATCCATCCATCCATCCATCCATCCATCCATCCATCTATCCTGTTTATATACACATTTTTCAGTTTTAAATTAGTCAAAAAACAGATTTCATTCAGGTCACACAATATATATTTTTTAAGTTAACAATTTTATTTCCTTTCTTTTTGAACATGAAAAAGGAGATCTGAAATGACTGAAAAGACACATTTTAATATTTTCCCACATTTGAATTGACATTTTCTATGTCAGACTAAATTCTCATTACCGCAACACAAAAAAACTGGACCAAAATTATTAAAAGCAGATTATTTAAAAAAAGAACAAATACAAATAATTTTGCAACTTGACATGTACAAATTTAGTAAAGGCTCTAAAAACTGTATTTATTGTGTATAAAAAAAAAAACAAAGAAACAAACTCATTACTGAACATACTGCAACATACCAGCCAAATTCAAACCTTATTTTTTATTATTATTAGTTTTGCAAATTAACCTAAATACTATGTAATAATACTTAATGAACTAAATGCTTTTCATATTCACAAATATAGTTTCATTGTTGATGACGTTACTGTTTTGTTAAAGCATTCTGTTATACAGTATGTGTATTGCGTTTTGTCATATATTGTAGCATTATTCTTATTTGTTTCATTCTTTTCTGGAATTTCTATTGATGCATTTAAATGGTATCTTTACAAATGACAACGACTCAAAGTTGTAAACAAAATAAAACAGTGAAAGTGAGAAGCCTATCATTGGTCAACAATTGCACTGAGTTGTTTTAATGAAAGATTCATATAAAGCCTCAATTGTCCATCAGACGTTTGGCTAGACACCAACAGGTGATTACAACAGTCCCTCGGAGTTACTTAAGGGGTTACATAACTCACTATGTGCTCATGGTGGCTCAATCATTGTGAATCTGTTCCCATCAGTCTGCGATTGATCAGTCCAAAAGATGGGGAGTGAATTGTACTGTAGGTGCTGTTTGGGTTTCCACTCTGTTCAGCACTTCAGAGATAATCCACATGTGTGTGATCATGGATTACTCTGCAACCCTACATGCTTTTGAGAAACAGGGCCAGTGGCAGTGGGTGTAATCTGATTACAGCACATACACTTTATGCTGGTGTTAGACCAGTCAGAGTGACCAATAGTGTTACCTAATACATGACGAATACCAGTAACAAGGTGCTTAATAATGTTCAAATGAAAGGGAAAGATTAGAACTGTTGACAGAATTGATAAGAAAGACTGATTTGCTAATTATATTCCTCTCTGTAGACTTTTAGGTGGTTACATGGGATTTCTCATTGAAGTGTCTCTCACTAGCTATACATATAATGTCAAATATGTGTAAAAATCTGATTTTTAATAAAAAAGAAAACGATTTTTAAATTACAATATGGATTTAAAAATAATTCATTAATGAATAATTTAATTCATAAATTATTAATATTGTACATACATTTTAAATTATTACAAAGATTATGGTCATTGCCCTAAATTATATTTTTATATTTTTAATAAAATATAGATTTTAAAAACTATTCATACATTATTTAATTGATAAATTATTAATAATTTACATAAATGTAAATTATTAAAACATACTACTCATTGCCCTGAATCACATTTATATAATGTTTTTTTTTAATTAAAATATAGAATTTAAAAACTATTCATACATTATTTAATTAATAATACATTTTAAATTATTTAAAACATATAGGCTACTTGTCACCGCCCTGTGGTTACCATTTGCACCGCTGGTTGGTTACCTAGGCCCCGCCTTTTCCCCATGACGTCACCGAACCCACGCTTTGTGTCAAATCAAGCTCTTATAGTTGGGGGGCACGAGACGCGGTGGCTGCGTGCGCTAGGTTTTGACCGTTTAAAATAACTACAGTCAGGAAAAAATGTTGAACGGTCAAACACCTCAGACAAAACAGATATAAAGATTGATCGTCATCTAATAATAGTCACGTAAACGGAGTTTAGGACATGAGTGTGGCTGTGTTTTGAACAGAATAATTCGGAAAAATAGTCCCGGTAAGTGATGCCACGTTGTTTATTTCAGTGTAACATCTCTTTGCATGGTATCTTGGAGGTTTTTGGTCTAGATTTTTCATCTCACGAAGATGTATACAATTAATATAATCAATATATTTTATTGTAATCTCGAAGCAGCCTACAAACTAACAATTGTGTTCCGTTCGCCTCACTGAATTATTAATCCTACTATGGCGAAGTCTTATGTCATGAATATAAATTAGAAAGGTTCCTGCAGCGTCTAGTCACGTAACCTAATTAATATTCATAAGCCTAGACATCACCATAGTATGTTTGATAAACTCTCATTTTGAACGCCTGTGATCTTTAATGCTTTGTCATGTTAATGAAGGTATATGCACACCCTGTATGAATAGACTTGACCAGAATGTTCACAGAGAGATTCAAGGGCCAGATTTTCCTCATTCCTTTCTTACAGCAATGCTGCACACTTTTAGGGAATGAAGAGAAACTAAACAGGAGTAGGAGTAAAAGGTCAGAGCACTTTCACTTTTTTTTTTTTTTTTTTTTTTATCCCCTTTTCTCCCAATGTGGAATGCCCAATTCCCACTACTCCGAAGGTCCTCGTGGTGGCGCGGTTACTCGCCTCAATCCAGTTGGCGGACAAGTCTCAGTTGCCTCCGCTTCTGAGACCGTCAATCCGTGCATCTTATCATGTGGCTCGTCGTGCATGACACCGCAGAGACTCGCAGCATGTGGAGGCTCATGCTACTCTCCACGATCCAGGCACAACTTACTACAAACCCCATTGAGAACGAGAACCACTAATCGCAACCACGAGGAGGTTTCCCCATGCTACCCTCCCTAGCAACTGGGCCAATTTGGTTGCTTAGGAGACCTGGCTGGAGTCACTCAGCACACCCTGGATTCGAACTCGCGACTCCAGGGGTGGAAGTCAGCATCAATACTCTCTGAGCTACCCAGGCCCCTAGAGCACTTTCACATTAAATGTGGGAATCCTTGCTCTAGGCTTGACATTTCAGTTGGCAAACCTTTGCATTATTTGAAGTTTTTAAGAGAAATTATTCAAAAGTTCCTCTAAGGTTGTGTTTTGGCTGCAGAAGTCCTTGAACACTCTTACAAGCACACACACCTACACAAACACTGTTGTTTTCAGTCTTATATAAAGATGCGGATGCGCTGATTCGTTTCCTTTTGAATGTTATAAATATTGAACTGATATTTCTGTATCTGAAACGAGTACTGACAGCTGAGAGCTACTTGCCTGAGGCAGCACACAGGATCCTCGTGAACAACAATTCAAGCCAGAAATTAGAGTTTTGCAACACCAAGTTCATGTTCTCTCTGTCTCTTATTTCTCAGCATTGGAAGATGACCAGCGTGCATCCCGTTTGATCTCTCTGAAGCATCGTTTAGTGTTCTTTAAGTGTGTGTGGCAATGAGCTGGGCCGGGGAAGACTGGACTGTGGGTCTGAGCGGTCAGGTCCTACAGAAGGTGCAACAGCTTCAGTGTCAGAATGAGAAGCTGAATAAGGAAAGACAGCAGAGACAACTGCAGCTGGATAACTCGGAGGCAGCTCTGCACAAACAGAAACAGAAGGTAACTAATGATGCTCTGATTGCGAGATATTTACATGTGTATTTTAACAGCAGTGCTCGAGCAATGCAAAAGACTGTCTGTGATGACACCAAACCAAAGCTTTTTAAAACGAAACTTGCCCAAGAGTTAGACCGCGGCCGTTCTCTGGTTGTGTTTTTTTTTTATGTAGACCAAGAAGACTTTGAATGAACTAGATTTTTTTATTTTCTGAATACTGTATATTGTGAGGGGTGAAAAATTGTAAAATTCACCGCCAGGATGCAGGGGTGTTGTGGGTGATTGCCAGGGCAGTGCTTTACGGCTGCAAAGTTGTTCTTTGTGGTTGTTAAATGGCCCAATTAAAAAGAGCCAACCCCCAAGTCTTTATGAAATCCACCTTTTTTCCCTGAAAGCGGAAGTGTTCCACGATTCGACTATTTTCAATTTCCGGTCTCCAGTGTTTTCATTCACATTGGTGTACAGTGCTGTGAAAAAGTATTTGCCCCCTTCCTGATTTCTTCTATTTTTCATACTAAATTGTTTTAGATCTTCAAACGAGATATAACATAAAACAAAGGCAACCTGAGAAAACACAAAATACAGTTTTCAAATATATATATTTTTATTGAAGCAAAAAAGTTATCCAACACCTATATCACACATGTGAAAAACTAACTGCCCCCTTAAACTTAATAGTTGGTTGTGCCAACTTTAGCAGCAACAATTGCAACCAAATGCTTCTGATAACTGGAGATCAGACTTTCACAACGCTGTGGTGGAATTTCAGCCCACTCTTCTTTGCAGAACTGCTTTAGTTCAGCCACATTGGAGGGTTTTCGAGCATGAACTGCCCGTTTAAGGTCCTGCCACAACATCTCAGTCGGGTTAAAGTCAGGATTTTGACTAGGCCACTACAAAACTTTAATTTTGCTTCTTTTGAGGCATTCAGAGGTGGACTTGCTCCTGTGCTTTGGATCATTGTTTTGCTGCATAATCCAGTTGCGCTTGAGCTTCAACTCATGGACTGATGACCAGATGTTCTCCTTTAGGATTTTCTGGTAGAGAGCAGAATTCATGTTTCCCTCAACTATTGCAAGTCGTTCTGGCTCTGAAGCAGCAAAGCATCCCCACATCATCACACTACCACCACCATGCTTGACCATATTTATTATGTTCTTTTTGTGGAATTCTGTGTTTGCTTTACGTCAGATGTAACGGGTGGCAAAATTCAGATGAGCCTTAATGTTCTTCTGGGTTAACAGTGGTTTTCACCATGCCACTCTACAATGGATCCTTTATTGATGCGAGAGAGGCCTGCAGTTCCTTGGATGTTGTTCTTGGCTTTTTTGTGACTTCCTGGATGAGACGTCGCTGTACTCGTGGAGGAATTTTGGAAGGTCGGCCACTTCTGGGAAGGTTCACTACTGTGCCAAGTTTTCTGCATTTGGAGATAATGGCTCTCACTGTGGTTCTTTGGAGTCCCAGAGCCTTTGAAATAGCTTTGTAACCCTTCCCAGACTGATGTATTTCAATCACCTTTTCCTCATTATTTCTGGAATTTCTTTCGACCTTTGGCACAGTGTGCTACTGGGTGAGACCTTTTAGCCAAATTCATGCCGCTGAAAACGTTCTATTTAGGTGTTGATTTGATTGAACAGGGCTGGCAATAATCAGGCCTGGGTGTGCCTAGTCCAGCTGAACCCCATCATGAATGCAGTTTCATAGATTTGGGATTTAGTAACTAAGGGAGCAAATACTTTTTCACACAGGCCCAGTTGGTATTGGATAACTTTTGCTTCAATAAATAACATTATCATTTAAAAACTGTATTTTGTGTTTACTCAGATTGCCTTTGTTTTATGTTAGATTTTGTTTGAATTTTTGAAAAGATTTAGTATGAGAGATACACAAAAGCAGAAGAAATCAGGATGGGGGAGAATACTTTTTCACAGCACTGTATATTCTTCATGGGTAACTTGATGTTTAAAGGGTTATATTTGTTAAAATTGTCAAAACTAGTAGTCGAACGATATAGTTTTTTTAAATTGCCGATATCCGGAGAGCAGCGTGGCCGATACAATGCCGATATATCGCACAATTTAATATAGTAAATAACATAAACATAAAATTGCTAAAATAATATTATTTTATTTTAAATGGTAGATAATAGTTTCTTCTGATTTCTATTTAGTCATCAAATTTTAGTTATTTATTTGCACAAATTGTTAATATATTAAGAAGGAAATAACAGCACACACAGTAGTCCAGCAAACATGGATGGCATGTCCACGTTAGCAATTGCATTTACTCAAAATATACAGAATCAAACCAGTTGTACATACAGTGCATAGGGAGTAAGACATTTACTTAAAGCGCATGTGAAGCGCTTTTACCTTGAAGTTGCACCAGAGACTATTCAGCAGAGATGGGCCACTTCTATTTAAATGAATGGGAGAAATTAGAAAGCCCAACTGCAGCCAACGGTCAACGGATGTCGATAGGAAGTCCCGCCTTACAGGTAAAAGAACCAATCGCCTTTTAGATGCAGACAGTGCATTTAGATGCACATGAGCCTTAAAAGCTGGCAAAATTGAGTTTTTTAGCGTAATTTGAGGTAAAGAAGCACCATTTATGATACCAGTGTTGTCAGATTTTACTTCTGATTTGAAATATGTTCTTTGATCATAATCTTGACCAGCCATTTTGAAGATTTCAGTCTTTCCCCATTCAAGTTGATAGGAGCGGCACTGTCATGACTGGAAATAGCCTCTCGAGAGTGTTCCAAACATGACCTACAGTGGACTGTGACTTGCTAGAAAGACTTTGGTTGCACTCATGCGCTTGTGCGGATCCAGTGCGAGCAGCAATCTCCTGACAGTTTAAACAGCCTGGATCGCCTGCTTGGATTGTGACCACTGACCATCATGATTTGTGAATCAGAGGAACTTTTGATCTTGATCCTGAAGTTTTGATTCTGGCTGATCGAATACGCGCTTCAGAGGTAGATATTAGATGAGCGCTCGATGGGAAGAAAACGCTGGATTTACGTGAGGTTTATGAATTACAGCTGTTTATACGAGATATCTACATATTTGCAAACGGTATATAATAGAAGTTTTATTGATATTTGCCTTTTATCATTAGAAAAGAAAGTGAAAAGTGACGGAACTGCTGAGGAGAGGCTGATAGAATACATGCTTTAGAGTTAAATGAGCACTACACAGGATGCTGGATCTGCTCAAGTTGTGTGAGGTTGGTTTATTACATCTGTTTAAACGAGATATGTGCATATTTGCAGATGGTATATGATATTAGTTTTAATGATATTTGCCTTTTTTTCATTAGACAAGACAGTTAAAAGTTACAGGGAACAGTTGAGCAGAGAGAGGGAAAATGAAACAGGTGAGCACTTTAACATTATGACCTCAGACGTGTCTGCCGTGGTTCTTTGTTGCACACCAGTCTATTATTATAGTAACACGATGCACGTAACAACAAAATGAACAATGACTGGTCGTTTACAAGTCTCAGTCACTTCACATGCAAAATTGGCAAAACAGGAAAATGTATCGCCTGATAATGAAAAAAAGTCAGAATATTGGCTGATTTATCGGCCTCGGTGATATATCAGTCAACCACTAGTCAAAACACGTGGCTCTATAGCAGTGGTTCCCAAACTTTTTTAAACTGTTGCACACCTTTATAGTGTTTTTCCCCCAAGGTACCCCAACCACTGAAAAAAAATAAAGAAATAAACAAATATGCGACTGTAAATATTAATAAATATTAACACATTAAATTTGGAATAAGCCAATCAAGTGTTTCACATAATCATAGCTTCACATTTTTAAAGTAATTATTCAAGAGCTTGTAATAAAATAGTGTAATACAATAGAGAACAGAGTCAACAGTGCTTTAAGTTTTTTTTTAGGAACAGCAGCAATTAATAATGTAAAAATTGTGATATAAAAACAAAGTAATTCAATGAAAAAAAAAGAACAACTTAATTTTACTGTGTGATTATTAGATATGCATTAATAAAGATTCAATGCAGTCAGAGTTTGACTGCAAAGCAGACCTGTTATTGAAATTTATTGGGCTTAAAGCTTCTGAAGTTGTCCAGCCAAGGACAGTGAGTGCTTTTCTCCTTTTCTTGTCAATATTGTTGTTATAACAGCTGCAGCACTTCTATTAGGCTGCATTTACACATCACACAGATCGGATATTTTGATATAAGATTTTTGTCCTGTCTATATCACGAAATACATTAATGGCTTACATTAATATCGCATCAAGACTCCGCAGATTTTTGTCCCGTCTGTTAACACTCCCATAATACATTAACATCTGTGTTTACATTTATATCGCGCCAAGAAGCGTATTTAAATGTTCAAGCACGCAGCTGCATTCACCACAAGAATTCAGCGTTCTATAGAGCACATGCGCTTCCGGCTGTAGATGGAGAGAGCGCGGGTACGGAATTGAGTCAGTTCTCTGTACTGCCGTACTTTTAACTGGTGGCTTAAATATTAAACTGAGCAGAAATTTCGCGGCACCCCTAGCCAGTCCTGGCGGCACAGTTTTGGAACCACTGCTCTATAGTGCCAATACTCGATGTATCGGCACTATAGAGATGACCGTTTTTTGACAATGCCTCACCCGAGTGTGTAGATGATGTGCAGCGATGGTCCAGGGTTAGTTACGTTGATATCATTAAATACTTTGAGTTATGACAGCCAACTACTGCACAAGTTGAGCCTGAAATACATTTTTACTCCAAAAAAAAAAGTTTTTATGGTTGTGGTTATCCGTCTGGATCACTCATTTCTGTAGTTTTTACATTGCGTCTCGAGACTACAAACAGAAAACAGGCAATTAGAATCATCATGGCGCCGCCCAGTGACTGCTCAGGAAAACTGTGGATAGAACACAATAGTAGACTTGCCACAATATCGTAATTTTCACACTGGTGCGGTGTTCACATTTAAACCTACTAACACCGCTTGTTGGATGCTAAACGGTACTATGGGGTAATTTTCGTTAAGCAATAGCCTACACAATAACGCAAGGCAGCTTGATTTCAAACTTTGAATTTTATTTTTTATTTATTTTAACTAAAAATTCAAATGAAACTGAAAAAAAATGTGTAAGTTAAAATGTGTGTTGTTCAACTTTTTGAAAAGATGGCTGTTCAACAGTTGTGAAGGGCAACATCTCTTTGGCAACAAACCTACTTCTCTCCATCATGGGCTACCAGTCGGGTATTTTGTTGTCCGGGCAAATGCATCACTTATTGTGGGTTGTTGCAGCTTTAATGCTGGTGTTTTATTACCTTTCATCCCAAGACAGTTTAGCTGCTTCGGAAGGGTAATGACTTGGAATGTGTGTGAATCATTTTGTTTTGTTCCCTCCTAGGGTTGTGTGATATGCAAGAAATATGTTCACGATATTAAAAAATAAAATAAATAAATATATATAATCACAATATCCAATTACATCGTCAACCCCCCGGCTGAGGGATCAGTGAATATTCTTGCTTTAAAATTAAATGTGTTTATTTAAAAAACAAAAAACTTAAACTAAAGATATTTTTAAATTCAAACTGCACTTCAAATGAAACGAACAAGCAATTAAAATAACGAAGTGGTAAAAAAATAAATAAAATAAATATATATATATATATATATAAAACCACCTTTCTATTTACCGTCACGCAAGTATCTGTCTATGACAACAGGCGGAAAATTACTAATACAAATTAAGCTCTAAAAACAATTATAAATGTAAACATTAATTATAATGATGATGATAATCACTGAAATATAAATCATGGTTCGAGGTGAACGTGTTTTTGTATTATTTTATGATTTCATCAAAGATGTATAGGACTATATATAAAGTGACCCTGCAGAGTTGTGCTCACAACGAACTGCTCAGTGGAAATAAAGCAGACTGAACTCAGAGCACCTTCTGAGCTGAGATGGCCTGAGGTCATTTGCAGCATTCTCATAATAAAGTGTGTTTCTTTAAGTGCGTGTCTGTGTGTCTAACAGCATTTCTTGTGTCATTCCGAATCCAAGACAGCTTGCAGTTACCCACCATGCACATTATATTCGCTACCTGCAATTAAACATCTTCTGTCAGTGCATATACTTTGCTGCCTGTGTAATTTGATACATTGGTAAAGAACATCTGGCTTTCAATGCGTTATTTAGGTTCATTTATCATGGACTGCAAACTCTTCATAGGCAACTATTCTTTATTTAAGGATATTCTATTCGTTAGGCTATTGTATTGATATTGGAAGTTCCATTCATAATGTTTCCACCTTTTACCCAGTATAAAATTTCACACCGGTGTTGTCCCTTGTACCGAGTAAAACCGGTAACACCGTACATCGTGGCAACCCTACGCAATAGTGCCCGCCCACTTTTTCAGCCATCTTGGTTCCGGAAGTGTTCCTCCCCTTTTTATTTTTCCATAGGGATTTCATAATATCCATTAAACCATAAAAGCGGTCTAAACCAGAGCTCGTCAAATACTTTTTTGCGGGGACCAGATTGTCCGGATGAAAATTTGGCGGGGGTCAAATTTTTTTTTTTCAATATTAATCTTAGCTAACACTTTCATCGCAAGTAACATGTTACTTAAACACTCTTAATACTGTGCATTTATTCATATTAAAATAGTCACAGGGTGTACTGTATATTGAATTATAATTTAAGGTTTGGCCATAAATTCCTTCATAAGATCTGGCTGAAAAAACAAACATTTTTATCAACTTTAATTTGAAAAAAAAAAAAAAAAAAAAAACAGTTATCATTTTAACATTGTAGGGCTATTGTTTACAAATTATGAAAACTGAGGAGAAACATTTAGATATGCCAAAGCCCTCTCACAATATCAACCCAAAAATGAAAACAGTGGTCATATAAATAAATGTCATGTTTAATTAAGAATGCATTTAAATTACATTTTCTTATTGAAAAAAAAAAAAAAGAGAGAGAGAAAATGTCTATTCATCCTTTTTCTCTATAAAGTATCATCCTATTCAGTGAGGAAAAATTTAGTCCTGCAAATATTGTGAATTTTCACACAATAGCCAGTGCGGGAGCCAGATTTTTTTACGAGCCCTACAGACCTTGAACAGATGAGACACACCCGTTTGAAAAAGCATTTTATTTGAACGTTTGGTTTTCATAATCGATTTCTCTTTTGTTACCTAAGATGTGCATATGTGCTGACAGAATTTCTGGAACAAATGCGGTGATAATTTTTTACATTTGTAGATTTGCTCCACACATCTGAGCAATTTATATAAATACATTTGATTGAAAAAGACATGATCAAATGCTCACCTAAATGGTGCTATCCATGTTTAGCAAAGCAGTGTAACTAAACTATTGCCAGAAAAGCTTAAACACGTGCTCCGATATATTTTTATTCTGTTTTTTTTGTTTTGTTTTTTTAATAGAAGAATCAATAAAAAGTGTTAATAGCAAAACACCCGCTCCGGTCTGGACAACTGATGACGGCTGAATGCTGTTGTATGCACCATTGAGCGTTGTTAAACTCACCGCTGATTGCTGAGTTTTGAACAGAGAGCGCTCTGGTATTTCAGATGGCAAAACAATTTTATCAAAAATCAGTCGGAGGGCCAGACAGAGATTATTGGCGTACCGGATTGGTACGCGGGCCGCCAATTGACTAGCCCTGGTCTAAGCCATGAATCAAACCAACCAGCTCTGAGCTGAATCGCAAAACAAACTTTGAAGCAAAAAAGTATTTAAAAAATACGGAAAAGACGGAAGTGCAAGACTATGTACTTAATGTCTTTAATGAGGGAATGAACTACAAACCCATGAAGCATTGCGAATGATGTAATCAATTAAAAATAATGGAAAAAAATATAGTTTAAACATGATTATGCATATAGAAACTACATTTTAAGTGTATTGTAAAATATACACAAATATACAAGTAGTTCTAGAGTATATGGGAGAGCGACACGATTGCGTCAAAATTGGCGGTCACTGCAAAGCTCTTTTGACGCGCTTTGCTGCGATTCTCTGATTGGTGGAACTGTCTTCAGGATTATGGGTAGTATAGTTCTTCACCACAAATTCCACTAAATGTTTTTTTTTTTTTTTTTTTTAAATCACACAGACTGTTAGCTTCAACAGAAGCATATACAATCTATTAACGACATCGGTGCTCACAGTAGGTATAACTTTAAAATTGTCTTAGTTATATTTAATAATAATCAAATATCTTTAATGCTCAGGGCTGTTAACTAAAAGGTTGCTGGTTCTATCACTGCAAGAAGCTAGTCATGAGCCAGTCACAAATGATTGTGCCATTGAGCAAGGCACTAAACCCCAGGTTACTCGGGAGGACTGTCCATGGGACTGTTATATGGCAACATTGTGTGCAATTTGTTAAAATATGTTCCATTGGGCTTGATTGTGTGGAGACAGATTCTGCATTGTTCTTCTTAAAGTCGGCATGAAATCAACATTGACCCTATTTATTTGATTAATGCATGTTACTGGTCTTATTATGAATGATTCATCAATGTATATTTACTATTTTATACAAAGTTTTTGACCTCATAATCTTTAATCAAAATGTCATAACATGCTCTTCTGGTGAAATGACTGACTCTGCTGACGTATGCAAGTGGTACTCTGTTAACCCGCCCTTTCAAGAGTCTTGTAAACAAACCTGCCATCAAAACAGCGAATGAAGAGATGTATTTTCAGCTTTGTTCCTCCAAAACTCTCGTTCCTTACCCCAAACTTCCTTGGTTACAGGTCAGCTAACTTGAATGTACATTTCCAAGGAGGAGGAATAATGGTGAATTTGCGGTTGTGTTTGAGACATTTTACACCTGAATAGTGAGGTGATCACTACTGAATACAATGCGACTAGTGTTTTTTAATGCATGTATCTTTGGATGTATAGCATGAGTAAGTGTTGAATTTTCCCCTCATATTTAATGTTGAAATATTGTGATCTTTTAATGGCTCGTTTCTCAACGGCTAAAGCCTCGTTGTACGCAAAGGCTGTGATATGCTCGTGCGTTTATGTTGTCGGTTTGATCATCGGTGTGTTTCTCTGGTAACTGGCTCTGGCACGAGCAGCACTGTGGAAGGGGTGTGCGTTTGTTTCTACCGCAAACTCACATTCAGATCTACCTCCAGCATGCTACCCCCACTTTTCACAATCCAATCAACAACCGATGGATGAAATCAAGTCTCTGCCCTACATTTTTTTCTTGTTCAATAAGCCGTTGCACTCGGAAATGCGTTGCAATACTGAAGTTGGTCGCAACTTCCGTTTCATGCTGACTTTAAACAAGTTGATTAGTCATTCACTGTGACTTATTGTGTCTCTTTGTATTTTTGTCTTTCTGTGGTCATCCTGTCTCTCTGTCAGTTTGAGAGCATGCGTGTGGAGCTGGCTGTGCTTCAGAGGGAGCTGGGAGGAGTGCGTGAGGCAGCACAGGCAGAGATACGGGTCAGAGAGCATCTGGATCATGAGCTGCAGGTCAAAACGAGTCAAGTACACTCGCTGGAGGGCCAACTCGAATCTGCCAAAAACCTGGCACAAAGCCTCACACAGGAGATCAAGCGGTGAGACACACATGCCCCTGTCCTGTCCTGTCCTTTTACATGCCAGTCTGAAGCACATCATGTAGGGCTATGTTGATACACTGATTAGTTAATGAATCGTTATTCTCTTTCTCAAGCTGTTTCATCAATACTTTAGATCCGTGCATCAATATTGATGTATTTTTTAATTAATGAGGAAGCAGGTCAACTAATCAATCACAAACTGTTCTGAATCCGAACAAAACAAATCCAACAGCACTAAGGCCGCAGACCAGCGGCATCTCTACACATGGTTACAGCCATAAAGTGATGGGCTTTTTTTTGTATTCTATAATTATTTATTTACCTCCGTGTTTGTGTTTCCAGTTTTGATGCAGTTTAAGACAAAAGAAATGAGCGAGACAAGTGAAGAATGCTTTTGTATAAATCTACGTTATGAGCCTCATTCATACAAATGACCAAACCTAGTAATTGCACACAAGCCTATTTTTTTAGGGAATGTGTTATGCTGTATGTAATATATGCTATTAAAGGGATAGTTCACCCAAAAATGTAAATTCTCTCATCATTTACTCACCGTCATGCCATCCCAGATGTGTATGAATTTCTTTCTTCTGCAGAACACAAAGATTTTTAGAAGAATATTTCAGCTCTGTAGGTCCATACAATGCAAGCGAATGGTGACCAGAATTTGGAAGCTTAAAAAGAACA
The DNA here is from genome assembly GCF_019703515.2 of Myxocyprinus asiaticus. Classification (NCBI taxonomy): domain Eukaryota; kingdom Metazoa; phylum Chordata; class Actinopteri; order Cypriniformes; family Catostomidae; genus Myxocyprinus; species Myxocyprinus asiaticus. The sequence goes on along the minus strand of NC_059370.1, from coordinate 7,196,112 downwards.
TAAAGGCAGCATAAAAGTAATTCATACGACTCCAGTGGTTTAATCCATATCTTCTGAAGTGATATCAATATTTAAGTCCTTTTTACTTTCGATCGCCACTTCACATTCTTTTGTTTTTGGCAATTTGTATTCTAAATGCATATTGCCACCTATTGGACAGGGTGGAGGATTTATAGTAAAAAAAAAAAAAGGACTGAAACATTGATCTGTTTCTCACTCACAACTATCATATCACTTCTGAAAATATAGATTTAGCCACTGGAGTTGTATGGATTACTTTTATGCTTCCTTTATGTGCTTTTTGGAGCTTTAAAGTTCTGGTCACCATTCACTTGCATTGTATGGACCTGCAGTGCTGAGATATTTCTCTAAAAATGTTCATTTGTGTTCTGCTGAAGAAAGACAGTCATACACATCTGGGTGGAACAGAAATTACACAATGTGCCTTTTATAACAATGAACACCCCTACCTCCCACCCCCCTATACAGTTCATAATGGAAAATTTATCAATCTATTGTTTAAACTGACCCATCACTGTCTATTTCTCTCCATCTCTGTAGGCTTGAGGCAGAGCTGGAAAAGCTGCAGATGGAAAATGGCTCTGGGGACTCCATGTTGTTTTCCACACCTTGTTGGAACATGAGCTCTCCCTGGGACAACAATGGTACAGTCTCTCACTCTGTCGTGTCACATTTACTGTCTGTGTTCATCTCTCTTTTTTTTATTTTTTTTTTTATTTATTTATTTTATTTGACTTTTTATTATCACAGTGTCCCTCTGCAAAGATTACATAATGTCCCTTGATAAACTAGGGGAAAGAGTGTTTTGACTAACTGAAGGTCCCTAAATACTGATTGCTCAGTACAATGTGTGATTATATTCTCTCTCTCTCTGGTCTGTGTTTGAACTTGGTACTCAGGCTGTGTGTGGGATAGCTATAGAGTGATCTATAGGATATTGTCCTTTTCACAGTTTTTATAACATGTTTGAACTCTGCAGGTGGTTTCAAAACAGAGGGTGAAAACAAATCACAGCATGTCAGAGTAAGTTATTTTGCTCCGCTTTTAAGAGCAGAAACCTGTTGCTTTGCGCAATTTATTAGTAGATATACTAACAAGATTTTTTTTTTTTTTTTTTAAATACACTTTCATGATAATGACTTGTTTGTGTTATTTCTGTTTGTAGCAGCAACTGCAGTTTGGAGACATCCCCAAGCCTTCACTGGGCGGGGCTTCCTCACCATTTCCACAGCAACCACATAAATCCCCACGCCTTCAGCGCACCATCCAGCAATCAGAAACATCCACCCCCTCTTCTGTGTTTCCATGGGAACGTGAGGATGTGTGGTCTACTCCCAAAGGACGACCAGCTTCCTGTGTTAACTCCAGTGATGTCATAATAAAGAGCAGTGACTCAGGGATTGAGGAGGCCTTGAGGAAAGAGATAGAGGGTGAGCTGCTCCACACACCTTTGGGGTTGCAAGGGTTTTGCATGGTTGAAAAACTGAATTTAACTTTTAATCAGAAAACCAGTCTATAGTTAGTCAGTTAGTTAATTAGTTGTTTTGTTGGTTGGTTTATTGGTTAGCCAGTTGGTTGGTTAGATACTCCATAGCACCAGGTATTTGTGGACAGAGGAGATGTTAAAATGAGCAGCACATTATCAGAGTTTTTTTTTTATACTGAGATATCAACCTACACTGCTTTACCATAGGAGAGAGCATAACTGGCAACTTGGATTACGAGTCTTCTAAACCAATCATATAATGGCGCTGACCTCAATGAACCACGTTCAGACTGTTTGCGGATACCATACAAATGAATGGGTTGAGCCGTAAACTGACATCTACCTGTCGCAAAGTTGTCCATGTCTTCTCTTATAAAACAGCAATTTTATCGTAGTAAACTCCACACATAGCAGGGCTCCAGACTGTGACTAAAATAGTCGCAAATGTGACCAAAAATAATTGATTGCAACAATCATTTAAAATCTAGTCGCCAATGGCGCGCACTAGTGTGTCTCGAGCCACTTTTCACCCGTTCTGTTTCTGATGAGCTCGCTGCACCGCACGCAACAACAAACCCAGCGCGAGAGAGTCGTGAACAGATTAATCTTTTGAACCGGATCTTTTTCATGAATCACCCGAAAAGAACTGAGGGTGTGAACTCAGGGAGCAGATTGAATCAGTTCAGTGAGTTCACAACTGAGAGCACAGACATTTCAAAATAAGAGTCCTATGTATATTTCGGGCTTCTTTATAAGTAAAAGTCCCGTATTGTGTACTACCTTTTTTCTTCTGGTAATTATTGATTGGGATTGGATTTGCACAATAAACTGCATCTGTGATTTCATTCATTTTGCACTCTTGTAGTCTCTGGGCCATCCGGTAACAGTAAAGAAAGACTAAGGCACACACTTACACACACACAGACACACACATACTGGTGGCCAAAAGTTTGGAATAATGTACAGATTTTGCTCTTATGGAAAGAAATTGGTACTTTTATTCCCAAAGTCTCATTCAGCTGATCACAATGTATAGTCAGGACATTAATAACGTGAAAAATTACTATTACAATTTGAAAAAAATGTTCAGAACTTCAGAACTTAAACTACTTCAAAGAGTTCTCATCAAAAAATCCTCCACATGCAGCAATGACAGCTTTGCAGATCCTTGGCATTGTAGCTGTCAGTTTGTCCAGATACTCAGGTGACATTTCACCCCACACTTCCTGTAGCACTTGCCATAGATGTGGCTGTCTTGTCGGGCACTTCTCACGCACCTTACAGTCCACTGATCCCACAAAAGCTCAATGGGGTTAAGATCCATAACACTCTTTTCCAATTATCTGTTGTCCAATGTCTGTGTTTCTTTGCCCACTCTAACCTTTTCTTTTTGTTGTTCTGTTTCAAAAGTGAAACTCATCTTCTCTTTACTGTTGTACATGAAACTGGTGTTGAGCGGGTAGAATTCAATGAAGCTGTCAGCTGAGGACATGTGAGGCGTCTATTTCTCAAACTAGAGACTCTGATTTACTTATCCTCTTGTTTAGTTGTACATCTGGCTTTCCACATCTCTTTCTGTCCTTGTTAGAGCCAGTTGTCCTTTGTCTTTGAAGACTGTATTGTACACCTTTGTTTTTTGCGATTAACATTTTTTATTGATTCATCTATTAGAAAGGAACAGCAAAACATATATATACAGAATCAATATTTAACACTAACTAACCCCCCCCATCCCACTTCTGACCCCCAACAACACCCCGGTGGTCACATAATTATAGACAAAAAAATATAAATAAATAAAAAATAAATAAACAAATCACACTCATCCCCTACACCTCTCTCCACTGTCCCTCCCTGAGAGCCCTCCAAAAAAGACAGATATTTGCCCCATTTCTCCCCAAACATCTTCTGGATATCCCCACCTCAAGAGCTGCCATTCTGGCAACCTCCGAACACCACTCCTGAAATGGGGGTGCTCCAGCCAACTTCCAGCTCCTTAAAATAATCTGTCTGGCAATCATATACTAGTTAGGACCCAGTGTTTCACGTGCTTATTCTCCAAATTAATCCATCTCCCAAGATACATAGTCTGGGGCAAAATAAAATTTGAGAGGCCAAAACCTCGCACATAAAACTCTGAATCCTCAACCAGAACTCTTGAATCTTAACACATCCCCAAAAGACATGGTTTGTGTCTCTATTTTCTGATTGGCATCGCCAGCAGGTGGGTGTGTCTTTAAGACCAAGCCTATGCAATCTAGAGGGGAGAAAGAGGTTTATTTTTTGACAGTATTGACATTGACATGCCAGTCTATTGCATACTGTGGCAACTCAAAAACAAACACAAAGACAATGTTAAGCTTCATTTAATGAATCAATTAGCGTTTGATATAATGGCAAGTGATTTTCTAGTACCAAATGATCAATTTATCATGATTACTCAAAGATAAGGTGTTGGAGTGATGGCTGCTGGAAATGGGGCCTGTCTAGATTTGATCAAAAATGACTTTTTTCAAATAGTGATGGTGCTGTTTTTTACATCAGTAATGTCCTGACTATACTTTGTGATCAGTTGAATGCCACTTTGGTGAATTAAGGTACCAATTTCCTTCCGAAACAGCAAAATCTGTACATTATTCCACATTTTTGGCTGTGTGTGTGTGTGTGTGTGTGTGTGTGTGTGTGTGTGTGTGTGTGTGTGTGTGTGTGTGTGTGTGTGTGTGTGTGTGTGTGTGTGTGTGTGTATATATATATATATACACACACACACACAACAGTTAGTTTCAGTCCTCGAATCTGATTGGACGAGAGACGTTCCATGAGTGCTGATGGTCTCACACCATTAGCACTCGGATGCTTCACTGTGTGTATCACTCCGCTTGTGTTCGTGCCGTTCTAAACTAAAGTGTAAGAGCAGTGCAGAAGTGTTAAGAGCTATCTGTCTCTTTACGTTTAATATTGTGACATTACGTATTTTAGCCAGCAGGTGACGGCAAAAGACCATTTATGTGGGTAATATGAGCCAGTTGGTGACCTGAAGTCAGCATCAGTCAGTGTTTACATTCAACAGCACCCGTGATCACTCGTATTACTACTAAAGCTAGGAAATAGCTTAAAATGCCTTTAAACTAACAACTTCAGCATTAAGGCTCATCACAGCTGAAAGACACAATAGACTGATTAATTACACAAACACAAGGCGCTTACCTCTTACCGGAGTTTCCACATTGGAGAGGACATACTGTTCAAAATGGCAGAGGAGACTGTGGTTTCTATAGTGAAAGACTCTTGCGCCCCAGCTACCGTGAAATAGGGAGGAATATCCCCACTTGAACAGCTATTTTTCCACTGAGAAATTAGGATGAATTTCACCAAAATGACATTATCTTCAGAAGCTGACTAACAGAATACAGCATCGTCAACAGGCGATCGCACAAGCTCCATCTCTCTCTCTCTCTCTCTCTCTCACTCACTCACTCACTCACACACACACACACACACACACACACACACACACACACACACACGTCCGTATTTCTCCAATACCTTGTTAGAAACAGCCAAGCCGTGATACTAGTAGTTCTAAAGTGATGTTTTTGAGAGGCTTGGTTGAATTATTTGGTTTGAACTAGCGACGGCAGATTCTGATCCGTAACGTAAGAAAGTAGTTCCATGCACAAATGCATTTTTTATGACCGTACCCCGTTTTTCCTAATTTTTTAAAATGTACTTGTTCATTGGACTGTTGTGTATAAGCAGTATCACACTCACAATCGTGCTATATGACCCTACATCAGCACTGCTGTGATTGCATATAGCACTCGGCCTGCGGCCGAATCACAGCAGTGCTGATGTAGGGCCATATCGCACGATTGCGAGTGTGATATTGCTTATATATATATATATATATATATAATGTGAGATCAAGCTTTTGACACTTAGGACAATTGAGGGACTTGTACACAACTATTTCACAAGGTGCAAACATTAACTGATGCTCAAGAAGAAAGCACACTACTATATGTATACTATAATTTATGTAAATATCTGTAATGTACATTCTGAAGAGCAGTACTAAATAAAAAAATATTTTATATTTGTATAAATTATGAAAGGGGTGTGAACATTTATGAGACAAAAGGGAATGCAAACTTATCTGCTGAACTATATATACTGTTATTAAACCTCAGATTAATGGGTTATCAGCTGTCTTCCTTCTGCTTTCTATCTTGTTTCTGAACAGCAATCTAAATCGAGCAATTCTGTGATTTGGTGACTAAAAACAGCCATTTGGCTCAAAGTTTCAGTTTGTAATTTTTTTTTTTTTTTTAGTCTGGAGCCCTGCATAGATTATTCCATAAGAATTTAGTGTAAAACATGTTGAAGATTAGCGGATAGGCGGACAATTCAGTAGGGTTAGTTCACCCAAAAATGAAAATTCTCATTATTTACTCGCCCCCATGATATCCCAGGTGTGTATGACTTTCTTCACCAGAACACATTTGAAGAAATCCAGGATAAGCACACAAACGATTGTGAGTAGAGCCCGACCGATATCAGATTTTAGAGGGGGAAAATTCACAGATTACCGATATGGTGGCCAATATAGTTAATTTTTTAGCTGGAATGAAAACAGACCTTTTCTATGTGGATTGTGCACCGATATGACTATGCAAAGGTACTCAGAAGGCTGCTTTCTTAAACATATTTTTATCAAAGAATATTTGACATTATTATACATTGTCAACAAATTCTAGAAATTAACACTGAGAAAATAGAGTTCTGTATGTTTAGTATCCGTCAGATGCTGACTATTTTAATACTGCCAGTCAGTTAGGGGCAGATTGTAAAACAAGAAGCATTTACACCTGCCGAGGCAAGAAATAAACAGCGGCAGCCGTGTTACATTGTATTCTGCTATACAAGTTCAGGGGAAACTTTCAACGGTGGAAAACCAGACTTTTAAATATTACATTTTGTAAATGCAATGACTGGAATTGTTCGGTTGAAGGGGGTACCAAACTGCGAATCCTGAACAAAACAGTTTGGTGAATACATGTTTACACATTAGCTTCCACTCAGCTGACAAGGTGTGAAAGTAGCTACGTGGTTAGCTAGTTAGCTGTATGCTCATTGTCACAGAGAGTAAAAGATGGATGGTATTTATTTACTTTCCAGCACTGCATCTTACCAACTAGGTAACAACATAGGGTGAAATCAACACTCAGCAGACACAATCCACCACCACACCGTTGTCTGCTGAGCTGCAAAATGATGCTCTGCTTACCTTTCAATCTGCTACATTACTGACTGTACTGACAAACTATAGCTGGCTAACATAACAAACAGATGTGATAAACATGAGTGACATGGTTGTCAGGGACAGGGTTAACGTTATATTAGTTATATTGAAAAGGGAAAATGATTGGGTCATTTGTTTATTAACTTTCCAATATGTATTTCACAAACTAGTTAGCAACTTACCGTGAAAACACCGCTTAACTCCGCACTGTCTGCAGAACCACTGTCAGCTCAGCTCTGTTAACAATGGAGTCGGCGCGTGCTCTGCTGGACAAACTTATGACACCAATTCTAAATCACCCCAAGCATTGTTTTCTGTATTATATGTTCTGAAAAACAAGTTTTCATATCTGCGTATATCAGAAAACATACGGCGATACCGATATATCTGTGAAAGGCTAATATCGGCCGACCGATAAATCAGTCGGGCACTAATTGTGAGTAGAGAAACAGATCAATACAGATCTAAACCAAAACCAACGAAGCTTCTGTACAGCATTCCTTCTCACTTGTAAACAGCACTGCTCTTCCGGCTGTGACGCACGTGCCTCAGTTCTCGCGTGTTTCAAATGTCAGTGTGATTACATCACACGTGCGTACCACTGCAGAACGGAAGCATGATTTAAAGTTAAAAAAAGGTACTTAAATATTTTATATTTATATAATATATTTTTCGCACCAAAAGCAATCGTATCGCTTTAGAAGACATTAATTTATCATTTATCAATTTATATTAGTTTATGCTGACTGTCTGTGATTTTTGGAGCTTCAAAAGAGAAATCACCATCCACTTGCATTTTAAGGACCTACTGAGTTAAGATATTTTTCTATTTTTCTTCAAATATGTTCTGTTGAAGAAAGTCATAGACATCTGGGATATCATGAGGGTGAATAAATGAGAATTTTCATTTTTGCGTGAACTATCCCTTTAAGTGATGAGCTGATTCCTTACAAAAGCAGTTTATTCAGCACAGTCAAGCATCTCCATTGACATCCATTCAAATTGAACAGCCTCTGGTCTCCTTGCCAGTGGGCTTCCGCGTTACACTGTTTTGTTAAACTTGTAGGCTCCCCCTTGGTAGAGGTGTTCTGACATTATTCAGCTGTTGTGAATGTGATCTGCGTTACACAGAGAAACTCTTCCTGCAGTTGTATTTTCTACCAAAGCTCGATGGTTTAGAAGTGCTTGGTTTAACTGGGCTGCATGGCAATGCCCCCTTGCAAGTAAGGATTTCATTGCAGAAATATTTTACTATTCTATAAAAAAAAAATAATAATAATCAATACTATATTATATTACAATAATATTCAAGTTTACTGGGTTCCCAAAAAAAGGTGAATCGTGCGCTGAGACCCTATTACATGTATTTATTTAGGTTTTTTAAAGGTGCACTCAGCGATTCCTGAGAAACACTGTTGATATTCAGTCTCAACTGCCAAAACAAACACCCCCCTCCCTTCAGTGCTCCTTTGGAAGCTCCAACCCCCCCCCCCACCAGCTGCAGACACTCACAACTCTCCTGAACTAAATCTAACATCACAAAAACAGCATATATGGGTTCTGTGAAACATAGCAAAATGTATGTCACCCACCTATCGAGAAGAAAAAGAGCAACTTCTACATCTGTCTTCAAGGCTTTTACCTCTCGGAGTTCTCTCCACCGCTGAAAAGCCTCGCCGATGTTGACGTGGCTCCTAGCCCTCAACATACCATAATCCTTCTTTTTTTTAGTTTATATTCGTCAGACCTTTTTGTCATGGGCTGTTTCTCAGCCATTTGTCCTGCTTGGATTTTAGAAAGTTCGCATCAGCCAGATTTGCCGTTGCTCTTCTCCTCTCGCTCTGCCCCCACCCCCCATCCTGTGCACGTGCAAGAACCACCCCCTGTTGCTGATTGGCTTGAGTAGTGTTGTGTGGATCAGTCTGTTCCACTTTGTTTTTGTCCCATTTACAGAGCTAGGGCTGTGTACAAATACTAGATTTTTTTTTCAGCCCACACACAGAACGGACAGTTAGAAGACTGTGAGGAGATATTTGCAGAATTTGACAAAGTGTATTGGATTAGAATTACTGAGTGCACCTTTAAGAGGACTCAAGTGCGAACCCTTAAAGAGTAGCATAAGTATTTTGGCAGTAGAATGTGGGAAAAACCTTACCAAATTCTAAAAGGACAAAAGGAATCACTTACAATTTTTTTTAAATATTTTTTTATATTGTAGTTCAAATCTCAGTTGCAATATTTTTCAAATAATTGTATTATGACTTCTTGTCCAAATCCTGCAGCCTTAGTAAAGTGGTTATTTTACCATAACTGTCTACAATTGAACCTGAAATCTTTTGTATAACCAGCTCAATTTATTTTAATAATCTTCTTTTTCTAAATACTAAACTGTTCTGGTCACATAGGTGAATGCTTTAGATTGAGCTAGGAGCATTTTGCCTGTCTGTGTATGTGTTCAATTTAAAATGAAAAGCTCATTCAGTCCAATGTCACCGTTTACTGTGTTGCCATGGTAGCTGATGAGTGTACAGTATGTTGGCCAACCTGACAAGTGGCATGGGCAGATTTGTGTAGTGTTTGCATGTTTGAGAGGGTGGAGCTTCAGGCTGTGCTGAAAATAAATTGGCTACAAACATACCTGCATTTGTCTTGCCCCAATTATGTGTGTGTATAAGAACACAGTAGTTTAAAGAAATGAAAGGTATTTTTATTTATTTTGCTTTGCAGTGTGCTCGTGTGTTTGCCCATCTTAGCTGGTGCTCATTAATTAAGAGCATAAGCAAGATCATGTTCACTCATGAGATATGAGGTTTATATTTACGGGGTATCGACAGGTTTCCAGTTATACTAATCCCAGTACTGGAGGCACAAAACATAACCTTGCGCAGTAAGCAAAGGATAGGATCCCAGTTATGTATGTTTGATGTTCTGTGAAGTGAGTGTGAACATCTGTCTTTACATTTACATTTAAAAGTCATTCAGACCTATTTATTTTTGCAGAACCGTGAGGATTTGTAGGAACAGTTAGGACAGTGTTGAAGAATGATCCAGGTCACATTTCATTCCAAAATCAATAACAAGAAAGATTATATTTTGCATTAAGAAAATTAAGAAATTTTTAGGATCATTTAAAGGGATAGTTCAACCAAAAATAAAAATTCTCTCCTCATTTACTCACACTCATGCCATGCCATTTTATTGTGTGAATTTCCCATTCTCATAACTGTAATGTATATTTATACATCATGATAGTGTTTGTTGTACTTCCTTGAATTTGTGCTAATTGTAATAAAACCTAATTATATTATAGTAATGAGAATCAATGAGTATCACTGTTGAGGATGAGGACAATAATAAAAAAATAAAAAAAGTAAAATGTGTGGTCGCATTATTGTAATGATACATTCTCATGCGATGCAAAAACATCTTATCGAACCTAAACCTTTCTTGCTAAAAATGGTCCTGCGATGTTCCACATTACATTAGGCAAAAAATCTCCATGGTCCACTATATGTGGTTCCTTTCATTGATGCAAAATACACTTTCTTTTTATTTTCTTTGATTATGGGTCAAATGTGACCTGGATATTTCTTTACACATTTTCTTACCAGTCTTTACAAGTCTCTTCCACACATTTTAAAACAGACACTATTTGTTTTTGTTTGTGTGCTTTAATGAATAGAGAATTTGTGTGTGGTGTTTTCTGTCCACTCTTGGGTTCAGATTGGCACACCCGGAACAAGAGAATCAGGGCTCTGTGGGAGATATAGAGAGAGAGAGGAGTGATCGGGACACACATACAGTGTTCTTTTCTCCTGCCTGATTTAGCAGAATTGATTTTATCAAATCAGTTTTTTTTGTGAGTGTGTGTGTGTGTGTAAGGGAGTGCTGTGTTAGATCAGGTTTTTGTGTGCAAGTTCTCCATTGTTTTGTCTTTTTGTACAATGAGTCATCAGTGAGGTCATCAGGGTTTGTCATCATCCACACACAGCTGACTGTGTGTCCTCTCTACAGCTCTGCACCACAGTATCACAACTGATTCTTCCCTCCCTGCAAATGGCTTCTGGATGAGGAATGTAAACTTCACTGGAATGTAAATTCCTCTCTGGTGTCTGTATTTAACAGTCACAGTGGCAGGTGATTCAGAAAGGGGCCATATTCTCTTCTTTTTTTGTTTCTTTTTCACATTTAATTCTTTCCCCGTAGGATTTCTTTAAAGGAACAAAAACAGTTGTAATTTTAGTTCATCATTACCAATTTCAAACCTCTCTCTGACACCTTGTCCTAACCAGACCCGACACGTTAAGATTCCAGCAACAAACAATCTGTCTATCCACACCAGGCATGACGTGACCACGATATTCATACACTAAAATGAGGATAATTGACAATAAAATTTAGAAAACAGAGCAATCACATACGGAACAGTATGTTTATTGAATGCAACTCATTTTCTCACATATGTGCCGTAACACTTTCTACGACAAGCCCCGACGGGATAAATACACAATCATACACATACACAGGGAAAAGTTACTTTATGAATCGCTTCCTTATTCAGTCTGTATGATTGTTTGTGTTCAGGCGGTACTCCTGTTGTTATTTTGCCGATCTCCATGTAACGGGGAAGTGGAGAGAAAGTTAAGTAACGCTAATGATTGCCATATTCTCACTACTGTAATACAGTACTTTTTTCTGTATTACAGTAGGGTTGTCACTATACCAAACCAGTATACAGTATTTCAGCAGTCGGTACTAATACCAGTATCATTTCACCAATCAATAAAACCAATTTTGATTTCACTATACTCCCAGAAATGTTGAATTCTTTCCACTGTGTTGACATGTTGTTGAGCTCTGTCCTATTATGTTTGTTACCCGGTCTGTTCACGCACACGCGCACTCCTCAAAAACGTTCCTCTTATGTGTTTACATGACCATGTTAAGCCGTATTCTCCAGAGGAACCATCCCTGACAGAATGGCATTCTCATTTACATGACGTTTCAGAATGCCACTTTTTGCAAAAACCCTGGAGTAAACTGTTTTCTTAAGTGCATGTTAATGTGGTGACTGGTATTGTTAAATCTTTTTTATTTTACTATCGGCTTGTAAACAAAGTACCAGTACAATTGACATTCTCACATTATAGCACAAATTACAATGATTTTAACAATAAAATCAGCTTGAATTAAAGGCTTTTTTGCAATTGACAAAAAATAATTTTTTTCTGCATCACAGTATTGAGTAAGATTTTATTATTTCCACAATAAATTGTGATTTTATTTAGTTTTTCATTATTTTAATTGCATTGAAAATAAGATTGTGAAGCCATGTGATTTGTGATGTCAGTATCATGGTGATTTTTGAATGAGTTTTTTTTTATTTTCAATCAGTGGTCTGGGTGAACTGGGGAGGGAACTTTGAGTTCTAAATGTTACAGTATGTCTAATGCAATGAACTAACTTATTTAATAGGTGCTACACAGTTGTATTCAATAATTCAATATTTCTGTCTTTCAGAGCTGCATGTGCGTATGTCTGAACTGCAGCGTGAGGCTCAGCTGGAGTCTGAGCGTTTGAAGGAGGTGGAGTCTCGTCTGGCTCAGACTCACAAAGAGATCAGCAGTAAAGGACAGAGTCTAACACGCACTCAAGACCAGCTGACCCACGCACAGACCCGTATCACACTGGAGAGTGACCGGGTGAGCCCATATTACTCGAGACTCCAGCGACAAAACATTTAAACTCTGGACAAATCTGCGAAAGAAATGTTCTTTAGCCATAACACTTTCATGCTTGGACAAGACTGACTCAAGCTCGCACACACTTTCACACAAAATACTGTTGTGACAACATTTTAGTCAGAACTCACACCCATTATCCAAGTTATCCAAAACATGCACAACATAGTTGACACGCACAATTTCTTGCCGTGACAATATTTAGATATACTTGCATTTCCTAATTGTGTTATAATTGCAGTTTGAAGTCACAGTAATTGAGCAACTACATGGAAATTGTGTACTTTTAAAATACATATCACTTTGCATGATTTAAGTGTGTGTGCAAAATGGTGAAAAACTTTAAAGAAATGGTGACCAGTTACTGGACCTAAAATATAAACTTTCCCTTATATATTCATTTAAATTTAAAATTAAAACCCTGATTTTGGGTGGGGAAAAATATATGGATATGTAATTTGTGATACTTTTTTAAATAGAGAATCTAATTGTTTTAGAGTATCAAGTTTAATTATTATTATATTAATACAGTGTGTGAGTATGTATGTATGTATGTATGTATGTATGTATGTGTATGTGTATATATATATATATATATATATATATATATATATATATATATATATATATATATATGTATGTATATATATATATATATATATATATATGTATGTATGTATGTATGTATTTTTTTTTTTTTTTGTATGTATGTATGTTTTTCCAATGTATGTATGCATTAAATGTGTGTGTTGTGTTTGTAGGCTCAGGCAGCTGAGCAGAGAGTAAAGCAGCTTCAGGAGGAGTTGAAGTGTCAGAGGCAGAATGCTGAAACCAGCCGCTGCAATGCAGAACAGCGTAGGAAAGACATGGAGAGAGATCACCAGAGGGTGAGACCGAGTGCATGTGTACGTGTGTGTGATTCAGTGTTTCCTGCAATGTTCTCGGTTCATTTAAGTTAATTAAAAAGAACCTGCTCACAATTCGTTCTCAAATCAGACTACACTGGTTGCACTGTACGTACATGTGTGTTTGTAGATTGTTCTGTCCTCATCGGTGGAAGAATGTAGACGTTCAAGAACAGTTAACAGTAAGTAGTTAACTGATAATTTGAGTGAAATTTCTCTAAAACTATTTTACAAAATCCAGTCATGGAAATGTATTAATCATTAAGGTTGGAATGCTGGGGACACTGAGGTAACTGTTGCTCTGATTCAAAAGCAGTTTAGGTAATACTGGTGGGATCTTTTTGCTTAGAAATCCCATTTAAATAAAAAGAATGTTTTCTGGATTTGGTTTGTGTTGTGTAGGAGCTGTTGGAGCTGCAGAGAGAGAGACAGACTCTGGAGCGACAACATCAGCAGGAGAGCAACAGACTCAACCAGGAGATCCAGAAGGCCAGAGCACTGCATAACACACTGCAGACGCAGTACGACAAGGTACCCGAGTCGTGATGCTGTTAACTTCGCTACATTTGCAGTAGCATCAAGGCTAGAGTGTGTGGGATAAGGGATAGTTCATCCAAAAATAAAAATTCTCTCATCATTTACTCCCCCTCATGCCATCCCAGATGTGTATGACTTTCTTTCATCTGCAGAACACAAATGAAGATTTTTAGAAGAATATCTCAGCTCTGTAGCTCATTTCAGTGCAGGTGAATAGTGGCCAGAACTTTGAAGCTCCAAAAAGGACATAAAGGCAGCATAAATGTAATTCATACAACTCCAGTGGTTAAATCCATGTCTTCTGAAGTGATCCAGTCAGTTTTGGGTGAGAAAAGACCACTGTACATCTTGCCATTGCAGTCTCTAGGCACAATCATAGTGCTTGATGCATGCGCAGAGAGCAAGATGCCACTATAGGAAGTGTAATCGAGCTTGAAATCATGATCACCAAGGAGAATGCTGTCAAGATTTATAGTGAAAAAGTTATATTTTGGTCTGTTCTCACCCAAAACCAACAGGATCACTTCTGAAGACATAAATTAAACCACTGGAGTCGTATGGATTACTTTTATGCTGCCTTTATGTGCTTTTTGGAGCTTCATAGTTCTGGTCACCATTCATTTGCATTGTATGGACCAACAGAGCTGTAATATTCTTGTAAAAATACTAATTTGTGTTCGGCAGAAGAAAGTCATACAGAACTGGGATGGCATGAGGGTCAGTAAATCATGAGAGAATTTTCATTTTTTTGGGTGAACTATCCCTTTAATTTTTCCGCAATAGAATGCCTCCTCAGAATATAGTCTGAAATGTAGTCCTTTGTAGCTGCATTTTTAATAGCTTGTAGAATAGCTAACTACTTTTTCACAAGAGTATCTTGACTGTGGTTTAACTACTTTACATTATGAGTAGCTTACAGCTTCGCAAGCAAGTTTTGAAGTAACTTCCCCAACGCTGCAAGACACACACTTTATGTTTTCAGATCATTAAAGTTGAAAATCTGTCCCTTTCTGCTGTCTGTCGATTTCCTGCACTGTTTTTCCTCTCTTTTATTTTTCTCTCTCTGCAGTATGTTTGTCCACTGGTCAGTGTACTAATGTCACCCCTTTCTCTGATGCTCCTGCTGCTTTTGTGTCTTCTCACATGCTTCTATTCCTCTTTCTCTCTTTCTGTTTTCCTCTCAGAGGACACTAGAGCGAAGGTCAGTGTTGTGATTTCTGTTTGAAACTCATAGCATGATTTTACAGAAATGTCTCTGGACAGATGAGTTTCAGGTAGATGTGTGTGTATGTTGTCAGTAATGAAACATTACTCTTTCTTTTGACCTTACACATTGGTCTCACAGATTTTTCACTAAGTAAAAGTCAGTTCTGTTGGACTGTTACACTAAACTAACTGAACACTGAACTAAACATTTTTCTATTTTGAGTCCCCTTTCATAGTAGTATTTATTTAATACCTAATAAAAACATGTAGAAACTAAACATTTCATGTCTCTGTTACACACTTGTATCACCAGTGTTGAATTAGTTATTCTTTTACAGCGCTAATAAGATCTCTGTTTAAATAAGACACACGTTGCAAACAGTCAATACAGAAATCGATAGTAGGCTCTTTGTTACACTTACAAAAATATTCTCTCTGTACTGGTGAGCCACAAAAGTAAAGCAACTGACCTGAATGTTGTTTTACACAACTTGTGGCCAAGCTTGGTTGATTCCCTTTTAGAAATTACTTTACATTTTTCTAAATCTGAATTGTATTTTTTTTTTTTTTTCAGAGCCACCACAAAAGTGATTTTAAAATCTCAATGAAATCAAAATGGACCTTATTTACTTTATTACATGCTTTTTTACATATTGGGAATGATTCATCAGTGATTGTAATAAAGAAGAAAAATGTTTGTCTTGTTAATCTTTTATCAAAATGTAGTAACTTGCTCTGTCTCTGAAACAACCTTCCTTTTTGTATGATGTCACCAAGCCCTATAATTTTTCAGCTCTTCCCCTCTGACGTCCTGTCATTATAGAGACTGCTTTTCACAATCCAATCAATTCCTAGAGATAAAGTCTATCCCTAAATGTGTCACATCACGGATGTACAATGGGTTGCAAATGTGGTCAATGTTGACGTTTTAAGAGACATTAATGATTGTTTTACACATGATCCTTTTGATTTGTGCAGTAAACTTTGTATGACCTGTCCAGTTAAATGTGGCACTGTATGGTGACTGTAAAATGCATGATTTGTAAGGATGTTTTCCATTGAAGCATGAAGTCTGAAAACCACTGGACTGAAAAGGATGTCTACGTTTCGCATTTTGTATGTTCAATGAATAAACCCATAAGATCATTTGTTTATCATAGCTCATATAACATAGAGATGTGTGCCGTCCTGCATGGGTTTGAGTGACATGACTCAATCTGCTGCTCTAAGAATATCATGACAAATAACATTTCACCAAACTTGGCATCATTCAAAGTTCATTTTTCCATCTTTCTCTTTGCGCGCGCACACACATGTACACACTGACTTTCTGTCTTTCTGTCAGGTGTGTTTGCAGAAACAGGGTTTGGAGAGAGATCTAGAGGATGTGAGAGGGAAACTGAAGAACGCAGAGTGTGACCTGAGACAGAGTCAGAAGAGAGAGACACAGACCGAGGCCAAACTCACGGTACAACAAACACGCACAAACAGAGGGCAAAATAAGGTTGAAGATTCGCTCTGTGACTATACTGAAGATGTGTACAGATTTGACCATTTTAACCTTGTCTCAGACCTAGACTTTCAATATTAAACAATGAAAATCTATTATAAAAATACAAACTATTAAATGTTTAGAACTATGATCATTTAAAAAGTGAAATAAGCATAAACCATTTTAATATTTATTGTGTGAATATTATTTCTATCAGTTTTTTATTATTTTTATTTTGTATTATTATTATGGCAGTTCCACAGCTGTGGCGTCATTTCCACCACACGAAACGATTTTGCCACCAATATTTTATTTTATAAGTTAGTGTACTTATTAACCAAGTAAAAAATGTGTGAGTGTAGAGCATGCAGAGGAATGAAGAGCAAAGAAACATCAAGGTAAATATCACTTGTACACTGAATATTTTTATTGGGGTCATTTTCAAACAAGCTGTAATTTTGCCAAATTGCGCAAAACATTTGTAAACATCATTTGTGTGTATTTAGGATCCATAAAATGTTAGCTATGAAATAAGCCCTTAGCAGGACAAAGGAGTCAACATTAAAAAATTTATTTCTATCAGCGTCATTTCCAGCACAGAATTCTATTAAACACAGAACAGAAATTTAGATGTGCTGGAAATGACACTGGTGAGAATTATGACTTTCTGAAATAAATAACACAGATCTTCTGTGATGCATGTACGTATACTGTTGGACATTTTAAGCTGGTAAATGGAAAAGATTTTTGAAAATGAAAATGTTTTAATGAGACTTTACTTTCTAAAAATCCACAATACTAAAACTGCCCGAAGTTGAAGAAATGCCCGATTATTAAAGGGATAGTTCTCTTATCTTATCATTTACTCACCCTCATGTCATCCAAGATGTGTATGATTTTCTTTCTGCTTCAGAACACAAATGAAGATGTTTAGAAGAATATTTCAGCTCTGTAGGTCCATACAATGCAAGTAAATGGTGATTAGTACTTTGAAGATACAAAAAGCACAAAGGCGGGGCCTGGGTAGCTCAGCGAGTATTGACGCTGACTACCACCTCTGGAGTCGCGAGTTCGAATCCAGGGTGTGCTGAGTGACTCCAGCCAGGTCTCCTAAGCAACCAAATTGGCTCGGTTGCTAGGGAGGGTAGAGTCACATTGGGTAACCTCCTCATGGTCGCTATAATGTGTGGTTCTCGCCCTCGGTGGGGCGCGTGGTGAGTTGTGCGTGGATGCCGTGGAGAATAGCATGAGCCTCCATGTGCTGTGAGTCTCCGCGGTTCTGTGCACAGCAAGCCATGTGATGAGATGCGCGGACTGACTTTCGCAGAGGCAACTGAGACTTGTCCTCCACCACCCGGATTGAGGTGAGTAACTGCGCCACCACGAGGACCTAATAAGTAGTGGGAATTGGGCATTCCAAAATTGGGGAGAAAAGTGGATTAAAAAAAAAAAAAAAAGCAGCATAAAAGTAATCCATAAGACTCCAGTAGTTAAATCAATGTCTTCTGAAGTGATCCAGTTGGTTTTGGGTGAGAAATATAACTCCTTTTTCACTGTTCATTTTGCCAGTGCAGTCTCTAGGCACGATCATGATTTCAAGCTCGATTACACTTCCTAGTGCTTGACGCATGTGCAGAGCGCTTGATGGCGCTATAGGAAGTGTAATCAAGCTTGAAATCATGATCGCCAAGGAGTCTGCTGATGTCAAGATTTATAGTGGAAAAAGGAGTTATGGACCTACAGAGATGAGATATTCTTTTAAAAATCTTCTGCTGAAGAAAGAAAGTCATACACATCTAGGATGGCATGAGGGAGAGTAAATGATGAGAGAATTTTCATATTTGGGTGAACTATCACTTTTAAGTGTCATTCTTTCATGTGTTCTTTTAGTGAATAACAGTGTAGAAAACATTTTTTAGCTATATCGTCCGGCCCTAACACACAAACACACAGACTGATCAGTGAGACACAAAGAGACCGAGCTCTCGGTGCAACAATACTGTTAGTGACTCAACAATACTGTTACTGAGCCTGAGATATTGCACCATTATCTCCTTATGACTAGTGTTTCACGCTGGGGCTTGGGTTTAATCGCTTTATTTTTAGACTGTATTCAGCATGAGAGCCGTGCATTATAATCACCAAAACCTTTTATGCTGTTTGAGGCACTTTATGTAAGACAGGAACCCGTAATTTAAGTGCAGTGTAATATTATATGAAGATCAGGTTTTCCGTTTGATTAACCTCTTTGTCTGATTGAATACTTTCATTTTGTGTATTTAGGTGTGTGGTTTGCAGACATACCTCACCCTAAACCCTTTCTCACTTTAGTGTTTAGTTACAAGGCTTCTCTTTGCTTCAGTTTTTCTTATTAGAATTCTCAGTCCATTAAAAAAAAATATAGTTAGTTTTGTTGCTTATGTAAATGTATATAATAGTCACGACTCAAGTTTGACATGCTTGTCAATGTGACCATGCAAGTCTCATCCTGTCCTGTAGGAGGCGCTAAGGGAGAGTGAGAGTCTGACTGTGTCTCTGGGGCAGATGAAGAAACAGGAAAAAGCTCTGCAGGAGGAGGTGAAAAGACTGACCGAGGAGCTTGCTGAGGCCCTCAAGCTTATTAAAGAACTGCAGGGTGAGATGGCGGGAATTTTTTTTCGATTAGTCAACTGTCCTGGCCCATCCCTGAACTCCACTCTGCATCATGCCTATCACTCAATGGGCTAGTTCATCCAAAAATTACAATTCTCTCACCATTTACTCACCCATATGCTGTCTCAAACCCATATGAGTTTCTTTCATCTGCGGAATACAAACAAATGTATTTTGAAGGATATGTGATGTATGTTAGTCTATACAATGTAAGGCAAATGGGACCAAAACTTTGAAGCTACAAAAAGTACAAAGGCAGCATAAAAGTAATCCATATGACTCGAGTGGTTTAATCCATGTCTTCTGAAGCAATACAATTGTTTGAGTGAGAAATGGACCAAAATTTAAGGTTTTATTCTCTATTAATCTCAACGTCCGGCCCAATTGTAACATTGATTCTTTGACGTTGCACACGGTTGCCAGGTACTCCCTGTATCATTATACTTCAGTAAGCCATTGCATTTTCATTTTCTAGTGTTTACCATTAACATTTTGGTGATGATGGTAAATTTTTGAAAGTATCCCAAAAAAAGAAAACTCATTGTGACCTATGGCTGGGCGATAGGACGATATAATCGGATATCGACGATGTCTTAGAAAGATCTCGATGACGATTCCGAACAGACATGATCAACAATATCGGGAAATGGCAAAACCGTGGATCTGTCAAGTTGCCAAATATGTTAAACAGTTACCAGGGTGTGAAACTAGCACCTGCCAGACGCGATGAGGCTGAATCAGTTTGCGAACTCCTCGTCCAAATGTATTTCATGCGAGGGTAATTTTGCTCATCTACCCGCAACAGATGGGCAACCTGCTGCAAGAAGTCTCGGAGTGACACATGACATGAAATGTTGTTAGTCACAAAGATATGTGCTATGTTTCCATCAACGCTTTTTTATACGCATTTTAGGATATTGCATAAAATCTGCTGGATGGAAACACCAAGATGCAAATAAAGTCAAAGTGCGTATGGAAAACTTATACGCTCGCTTTAGGTTGATACATTTTTTATTCAGTAAGAAGAAATGCGCTTAAACTGTGATGGAAACACATTTACCGAGTAAACTCCAATTGAATTTAACAGGAATACAAGATGTGCATCAAAAAAATCATGTGACTGAATAATTCATTCATATTGGACGAACCAGCGGACCAATCGTTGCAACTGCATTGTTGCCCTGGTCATTCTGAAATACAGCTGTCCTAAATATCCAAAGCCTGCATAGAGTTTGCAGAGCAAATAAGTTAAACACAAACTTGCACTTTTTCTGGAAGAGCAGGTTTATTGATACTTTTAAAGAATATCTTATAGATCCACACCACAAAGTCATGATGGAGGAATGCACACACACATAGTGCTTCCAGAGCTGTGTGACACGCTGTCGCTACAATTTCCCCGGAAGTGATGATTTTGTTCTTTTGAACAGGTCTCGTGCCATGTAAGGAGTTTTCACTTTCTTTTCTTTTTTTTTTTTTCTCGTTTCATTCATCTGAAAACTGTTAGCAAGAAAATTGTTGTCTATGAGAATGCTGCAAATGATCTCAGATCATCTCAGGAGGTGCTGTGATTTTAGTTCACTTTATTTCCACATGGTTAACATGCATTGTGAACGCAACTCTGCAGGTTCAGTAATATATATCTTTGTATTAAAGAAACAAAGACGAAACTGATTAAATCATAAAATAATACAAGACACGTTCACCTTGAACCTAAAATTGAATATTATTTTCTTTTCTTTTGGCAGCATTAACTGTATTACCAAAACGCAATACATTACCAAAACGCAATACAAACACACATTTGATAAGAACACACATTTGGCAGCATTATTTTGGGAACACAAGTGAATTTATTTGGCTTATTTATTTTGATTATCATTGTCTTGACATGTATAATTGTCTTTAGTTCTTACTCTGTAGGCTATTAGTAATTTTCCACCTGGTATCGTTGACAGATGCTTGTGTGACGGCAAATGGGGAGATGGTAAATGTTGATTTGGGGAGGTGGTTAAAAAAATATTTTTTTGATCACTTAGTTATTTTATTGCTTTTTTTATTTAGTTTAAAGTGCAATTTGAATTTAGAAATGTATTTTAAGTTTGTGTTTCAATAAATGATTAAAATTTGTAAAGCAAAATCAATAAAGCAAAAAAATTCACCGAACCTCGGCAGGTGGGTTGAGAATGTAATCGGATATCGCAATATATTTTTAAGGCAATTATCGCTAAAATATTTTTTACATATCGCCCAGCCCTACTGTGACTATTTTAACTTGCCTCTGCATTGTCAAAATAGCCCAACTGAGCGTGAAAACAGTCAACTTGGCAACATTATCTGGTCCGTGTACAGTGCTCTGTGCTTGCGTCAAGGGTGTGAATGAGCTTCTCTCATTAACATGCCAAAGAGACTGGATGTCAAGATGTATAGTGAATAAGGACTGTTTCTCACCAAAAGTTATCATATTGCTTTCAGAAGACATGGATTAAACCACCTGAGTCATATGGATTACTTTCATACTGCCTTTGTGTTTTTTCTTGGGATGAAAGTTTTGGATCCCATTGACTTATATTGTGAGGACAAAAAAAAGCTCATACATCCTTCAAAATATCTTCTTTTGTGTTCCTGCAAAAGTCATTCAAATTTTAGACAGCATGAAGGTGGGTAAATGATGAGAGAATTGTTATTTTTTGAACTATCCCTTTAGCTGTCATAAAATCAATAAAGCACAGCCTGGCATGACTTATTGCAAGTTGGTATTCGATTGATTTGTACACAGTTTTCTTAGACTCAAAATATCCATTATTAACTTATGGAATGGATTAGTATCAATATATTATAGTTGTAGATTATTGAGTGTGGCAGTGAGTTGATTTGCTCCTTTTTTGTTTTCTTGATTTCTCTTTTATCTGTAGTTCAGCTGGCTGCTCCTCCTCCAGCAGTGTCTGCTCATCAGTTCAGCTCTGCAGGAGACTGCTTCTCACCCTCCATTTCCCTCCAACATGACCGCTCTTCTCCATACCAACACTCTACTCAGAGAAAGAGAGACCTAAAAACAGGGCGAACAAGAGAAGAGGAGAGGATGAAGTACCCCTCTGGCAGAGAGCCAGGAGAGGGCATTGATTCTGAGCACATCAGGAACTTTGAGTCTGAGGAGTCAAGAAAAATAACACACCAAAGTGGGTCTCTCAGAATGAGTGAGACTGATGTGGTCATCTCAGTTACAGAGCAAGACACCAGTATAGAGGACATGGACACGGACTCATTCACGTCCGATTCAACTAATGCCACAATGCCTAAAAGTGAATCGGACATCTCTTGCAACCTACGGACAGTTGTCAGAAATGACATGTCATGTTATGATGAAAAATTTGACTCCACATCTCTAAAAGACCTGAAGGAGAATGCAGAGCTCCGTGAAGAACTTAAAGAGGTTAAATATGAGCTTCAGAAGCGACTTGAGGACCTCGAGACCCAGAGGAGGGCAGAAACGGAGGCCAGGACCAATCTGAAACAGCTGAGCCGCAAGCACTTGATCCAGACAGAGCAGCAATGCGCCAAAGCTCTTGAGCTCAAAGACAGCGTCAGCAAATTGGAGACCCAACTGGAGCAAGAGAAGAAAGAGACCACAATATTGAGAGAATCTCTTGATGTGTTAGAAAGAGAAGCGGAAAAGAGACAGGAAGAGAATAAGAAAGATGATGAAGAGGGGACCAGGTTGAAGGAAGTCTTGGCTGAGATGGAGAAAAAGGAGACATCCATGGAGAAAGAGATGATGGGAATGAAAAAAGAGCTAGAAGACCTTCAGCTCAAGCTTGCACAGCAACAAGAGGAAAGAGAGTGGGAGAGAGAAGAGGAGAGGAAGAAAATCAGAAGAGAAGAGATGGAAGGACTAAAGATTGCACAGCTTCAAGAAGAGCTGGACAATCTTCACAAGTCTGTGAGTTTAGAAGAGAAGATCTCAAAAGACAATGTTCCTGTGACATATTTACAACTAGAACACCACCCAAGCACTGATAAGAAAGCTGCTCTTGTAGAAAATGAAATGCAAGAGTCCATCTGTGACTCTGTGAACCTTCAGAACACTTCGGTCTGCAAAGAAACCAGAAAAATAGAGGTGATTATGGATCTTGGAGCACAAAGTAAACCTACAGAACTACCAGGGACAACCACAGAGGGCGAGACCTCAACCGCAGAGATAACAGAAGCTGCAGATATGGACAGCACTACCATTTTAGTTTTGGAGGTAGAGCGCTTGAGGGCAGCGAGAGACCGGGAGGCAGAAAAAGTGAAGCTAGCCCAAGGAAAGCTGGAAGACCTTCAGAAGCAAGTGACCAAAGAGACCAAGCACCTGACCCAAGCTTTTGAAAGCCAAAGCAGACATATTGAGAACCTCCTGAGAGAGCTGCATGATAAAGAATGCACCCTCCAGAGGCAGGGTGAGGAACTGCAAAAATGTCAAGAGAAAATCAGTCTTCTGGAAGAAGAAACACACACAAGAGAGGACATCATCCTCAAAGAGGCCTCTACACATCCTGAAACATCTACAGAGATCACAAGAGAATTAAGCTGCGATTCCGTCTTCAGCAACACAAGCCTTAGCGACCATGAAACATTTAATGATGATACACCGCATATTTTGAAGGAGAAGGTCTTGCAGCCTAGACTACAGCTGCCCGTTGAACACTCTGTTTATCGAACTGTTGAAGAAACCAACACTAGTGATATATCTCATAAGCTACAAGCAGCAACTGAAGTTTCCAAGATGCATGAATTATGTCTCACGTCAGACATACATTGTGGAAATGCTCCAACTGGCACAAATTCTGAAGCACAGGCACTTTCTAAAATACTTGATGAGAACGGCAAGGAATCAGAATACTCCACTGTAGCAAATTCTCACTTGCAAACTGAACAGTCAGGAGTTTTGAACCTTCAACATGACATTCAAGAACACTCCACAGATAATGTTAGTGAGCTGGAAAGGGTAAAGAAGGAATTACAAGATGCTCAACTTCAACTGAATGTGTTAAAGGCTCAGAATGATGAGCTTGCTCTTGAGGGAGACGTATCAAAGGAAGAGCAGCTGTCTGTTAGACGAGAAAATGAATGGTTGAAATTGAAACTGAGACACTTGGACAAAGACACTTGTACTGACAGTATCTCTGAACAAAATGTTGCCTTACCTTTGATCAGCACTGAAAAAAATGGTCTGTCTGGAACAAATACAGAACAAATACTGAACAGCACCCCCTCAGGACAGGAGGAGTCTGTTGTACTTGATGAAAACTCTAAAGATGGAGAAATTGAGAGAATGAGAGGTACAGAAGAGAGTACAGGATGTGAATATGACCACTCATGTAAAGCAGAGGTTGACTCTCTTCAGGAGCAGGTAAATTTAAGGTCACGACATGACATCAAGCGAAAAGGAAAAGTCATTTCAGAGGTGGAGCTAGCTATTACACTTTGATGAAAGAAAACATTTTTAAAAAAGTTGCATTGATGAATCATGCACAATAGGCCATTTTCAACATTTAAGGTCAACGTGAAATAAAATTGACCCTATTTACTTAAGTAAATATTTACTTATTTTCTAAGTTCCTGGTCTCATTAAGCGCATTTCCACCATCGGGCCGAACTGTTCTGAACACTGCGAGTAAAGGCAGTCACACACCGCACAGTTATCGAACACAGGGCATGTCGATGCAGTTCAGGCTGAAGACCGTACACATAAAAGTTACCAAAGTTTTCCCCTTCTTCAAGAATGAACAATGCTAGAGTAAATAATGTAATTTGAAAATTATTTGGGTCAAATTTTAAGGAAAATATGCAAGTTGCGCTCTGTGGTGCTGCAGAATTTGAGCAGCCTCCATAGTCGTAGCTGGGCACCGATGATAGACAGCGAGTGCCAGTGCAGCGGAGGTGTGCGTACCTTCATTGAAAACTGTTGTTTTGAGTTTTAGAAAACATCATGTTGTCTGCCAGACGTCCAGTGTGCGAATCCCTTATAATAATTAATTATAATTATAATAATTTTATTTATTTATCACACATTATACATTTGCACATATACAGTGAAATTCTTTTTTATCACATATCCCAGCTAAGCTGGGGTCAGAGTGCAGGGTCAGCCATGATGCGGTGCCCCTGGAGCAGATAGGGTCAAGGGCCTTGCTCAAGGGCCCAACAGTGGCATCTTGGCAGTGCTGGGGCTTGAACCCCCAACCTTCTGATCAGTAACCCAGAGCTTTAACCGCTGAGCCACCACTGCACTGTTCCAGAAACGCTACTGGAACCTTAATGGTTCCAGTAGCGTTTCCACTTGAAAATGGTTTCCAAACAATTCCTGGCATGGAATTCTCAGCTCAGATAAAGCTAACCCTTCTCAGGACCGAGAACCCTGTAGTGACGTGGAAACTCACGATTGGTCACTTTCTATCCCTGATTTCATAGCACCACAGTGGAACAGAAACCGCGGCAAGGATCAAAGTCAGGATCGCTACGGAATGGCACACTTCCACAACTAGAACCGTTCTGCCCGATGGTGGAAATGGGCCTTTTGTGCATGATACATCAGTGCAAAAAAAAAAAAAAGTTAACTTTGACTAAATGGCGTCCGAAATTACTTTTCCTTTTTGGCTAATGTCATGTAGCATGTGATTTAGCTGTATATTTACAGGGGTCATGAAACGCCCACAGTTCTGACTGGCTAACATCGTTCAGCCCCTCAAATGCAGCCATATTTGAAATTCAATCGGCAGAGAATGAACAACCCCACAATATTATAAAACTACATTTCAGGGTTTACACAACGCACATCCAACACATTGCATCCAAATATATTAAACTGTTCATCTCAAGCACAACTGTTAACACTTATACCCTGATTTCTCCGGACGTGAGAGTCACGTCAAAAGCAATAGGACTCATTATAATCAATGATGCTGTCTACCATGGAAGTGTCAGTTGCAGCACATCACGGCAACAGTAAACAGGCATTCCGTTCCATTTTGCGCTGGCGCTACTACTGCCAACAACATAAATAAATGGTTTAGAAAGTTTGTGTCGACGCGCCCGGTGTAGACAGCCTCAAGCCGTTGTGTCACGTCTACGGACTTGCCCGGTGTAGACAAGGTGTCAGCACCATAAACTATCAAACAGTCATGAAATTTGAAATATTCATGAATGGAACTATTTACTTACATTTTTGATCAGGTCCAATAGTGTTTTTAACTGTGCCATCATTCAATGACAATTCCTTGGCAAAGCATAAATCGTTTTATGACTGGTTCACAAGTAATCAACGCTGATATCAGTCGACAAAACATGCAATCCACTCTGAAGACGCACACATCCAGTTTCCAGTGTCATCCTGCACTGAGGTGTACATCGCCGGAAACGCATCAAAACGGTCAAAGACGTCCATCTAATGCATGTTTACATACACCAACAATTCAAAATAGTACAGATGGGTGAAAGAACAGTTTGTTGAGCATTTTATGCACAAAACAACAAGAAGCAGAGCAGTAGGCCTATATCCTGCTCTCTCACTTTGTGAACTGACCCCCCCCCACCCCAGTGGGCGGGGCCAAGGGTGTGATGATTTAATGTAGGCATTGATGTTTTTGCTATAGAGGCGGTCATGAATTAATGAGTACCCTTTGTGACATCACTAATATACGGATGTAGAGGAGGTGGCGTTTTGGCAGTTTGGTTTCAATAAATGCTTTTATTGCATTGGGGATTACATTTTGAGTTCTGAAATTTACAGTATGTTTTTATAGTAGAAAGACCACTTATATGTCAAAATATCAAGGAGCATTTGATTCCTCATGACCCCTTTAACATTAAATATGCTCTGATTGCCTGTGATTTGGTCACTTAGAAAAATTATTTTATAAATATCTGATTAATTGCTGGAAAATCTGGATGTGTGTAAGTGGAAGCATCAATATTATTGCTCATACTTGGGCCAGAAATATACTTTACGGAAGTGCGCAACACAGACCAGAGCGTTTGACCAATGGTTTGCCAACGTGCAATCCAGTTGAACATACTTGATGTGTTCTTGCGTTACTGTGGTGGTAACAAACCTCAGTAGTCAAGTGGGTGATAGAGTTACCTTCAAAAGTTTGTTCCAGTGTGGTGGTGTTCAGGTAAGTTGGCAAAAAATATATAAATCTTAACATACTTGCCAAACTAACTCACTGTAGAAGTGGACAGTTTACACTAATATCAGCTAGTGCAACCCTTATGGCAACACTGGGAATGTAACGCATTCTTGAATTGCAGTCTGACCCATTTCAGAATGCCACGACACACTAAATCAATAATGCGTAACTGTGTTAACATATTTGCGAAGAGTATGTTTTGGCCTTGAAAGTTAGGGTTAGTCCCTAACCCTGGTATTACATTTCAGCACATAACTCTGCCTGGTGGATGATAAAACAGCTAAAAAGACCCTCTTATAAACCCCTCAGAAAACAATGACCCCATTTACACCTGATATGAAGATGCATTTTGATGATCCGATCACAAGTGGTCAGTGCTACAGTTGAAGTCAGAAGTTTACATACACTTAGGTTGAAGTCATTAAAACTAATTTCTTAATCACGCCACAGATTTAATATTAGCAAACTATAGTTTTGGCAAGTTGTTTAGGACATCTACTTTGTGCATGACATGAGTAATTTTTCCAACAGTTGTTTACAGACAGATTGTTACACTTTTATTCGACTATATCACAATTCCAGTGGGTCAGAAGTTTACATACACTAAGTTAACTGTGCCTTTAAGCAGCTTGGAAAATTCCAGAAAATGATGTCACGCCTTTAGCCAATTAGCTTCTGATAGGAGGTGTACTGAATTGAAGGTGTACCTGTGGATGTATTTTAAGGCCTACCTTCAAACTCAGTGCCTCTTTGCTTGACATTATGGGAAAATCAAAAGAAATCAGCCAAGACCTCAGAAAAAAAATCTGGTTCATCCTTGGGAGCAATTTCCAAATGCCTGAAGGTACCAGGTTCATCTGTACAAACAATAGTACGCGAGTATAAACAGCATGGGACCACGCAGCCATCATACTGCTCAGGAAGGAGACGCATTCTGTCTCCTTTAGATGAACATAGTTTGGTGCGAAAAGTGCAGATCAATCCCAGAACAACAGCAAAGGACCTTGTGAAGATGCTGGAGGAAACGGGTAGACAAGTATCTATATCCACAGTAAAACGAGTCCTATATCGACATAAACTGAAAGGCTGCTAAGCAAGGAAGAAGCCACTGCTCCAAAACCGCCATAAAAAAGCCAGACTATAGTTTACAAATGCACATGGGGATAAAGATCTTACTTTTTGGAGAAATGTCCTCTGGTCTGATGAAACAAAATGGCCATAATGACCATTATAATGTTTGTAGGAAAAAGGATGAGGCTTGCAAGCCGAAGAACACCATCCCAACCATGAAGCATGGGGGTGGCAGCATCATGTTGTGGGGGTGCTTTGCTGCAGGAGGGACTGGTGCACTTCACATGGCATCATGAGGAAGGGAATTTATGTGGATATATTGAAGCAACATCTCAAGACATCAGCCAGAAAGGTAAAGCTCGGTCGCAAATGGACAATGACCCCAAGCATACCTCCAACGTTGTGGCAAAATAGCTTAAGGACAACAAAGTCAAGATACTGGAGTGGCCATCACAAAGCCCTGACTTCAGTCTAATAGAAAATTTGTGGGCAGAACTGAAAAAGCGTGTGCGAGCAAGGAAGCCTACAAACCTGACTCAGTTACACCAGTTCTATCTAGAGGAATGGGCCACAATTCCAGCAACTTATTGTGAGAAGCTTGTGGAAGGCTACCCAAAACGTTTTACCCAAGTTAAACAATTTAAAGGCAATGCTACCAAATACTAACAAAGTGTATGTAAACTTTATTTTTATTTTTTTGGGGGGTGGGATTTTTTTCCCCTTTTTCTCCCAATTTGGAATGCCCAAATCCCAATGTGCTTTTTAAGTCCTCGTGGTCGCGTAGTGATTCGCCTCAGTCCGGGTGGCGGAGGACGAATCCCAGTTGCCTCCACATCTGAGACCGTTAACCCGCACATCTTATCATGTGGCTTGTTGAGAGCATTGCCACGGAGACATAGCACGTGTGGAGGCTTCACGCCATCCACCGTGGCAACCACGCCCAACTCACCACACGCCCCACCGAGAACGAACCACATTATAGTGACCACGAGGAGGTTACCCCATGTGACTCTACCCTCCCTAGCAACCGGGCCAGTTTGGTTGCTTAGGAGACCTGGCTAGAGTAACTCAGCACACCCTGGATTCGAACTAGCAAATTCCAGGTGTGGTAGCCAGCGTATTTTACCACTGAGCTACCCAGGCCCCCGTGTATGTAAACTTCTGACCCACTGGGAATGTGATGAAAGAAATAAAAGCTGAAATAAATCATTCTCTTTACTATTATCCTGACATTTCACATTCTTAAAATAAAGTAGTGATCCTAACTGACCTAAGACAGTGAATGTTTTCTACAATTAAATGTCAGGAATTGTGAACAGCTGAGTTTAAATGTATTTGGCTAAGGTGTATGTAAACTTCTGACTTCAACTGTATGTCATCATGAAATCAGAGACCCTCCCCTCGAAATCCGAACACAAGTGGTCACAGAAGACTCATTTGAGCGACCAGGTGTAAACAGCGATGTGTCTCACCTGACCACATATGATCGGATCACCGAGACAGGGTCATTAGCAATGGCAAAGCAACACTGTAGAATCTAGTTTATTTTACTTAATTCATATTTTGTTTGACCCCCCAGATACAAGCACTACAAGCTCAAATCCAGCACCTCTCTGAGCAGAACAGAACACAAGCTGAGAAACTAGAACTCTGGAAGGTTTCGGCCATGGGAGAAACAACTGCCATCAACTCCCCCACCATCATGCTTAAAGAGTTTGAAATTTTCCTTCCCTGCAGACTCACCAAGCTGCACACACAGTCCCAACAGACGAGGTAACACACCGCACAGCCATTTTAAGATGAATATATGATAAGCAGTACAATAGTGTAAACTGTGTTTGTTCAAAATGCATTTAGAAGGCAGTGGTAGGCTCTTAAAGTTAATTATAAGTATTTTGGTCCTGAGACAGTATATTATGGAAAGGTAAACAGGTTTTGTGTATGAGAGATGTTTATACAGGACCCTTAGTGCAAGACCTTTTCTCTCCTCTGTCTACACACTGTCTGCTGTAGGACCATGATGCACCAGTGCACTGTCACAGACATGAAATATCGATGTGGACTGGAGGAGGGGATTGAGCAGACCAACTTGGGGGAACATGTGTCAACCGAAACACATATGATGAATGATGTGAATGAATCTCAGGGATCTGCTGAGGTAAATAGTGTCTCATAACATGCATGTGGCATTATTTATTCGCAAATTCTGAAATCAGAATCAGAATCAGAATGAGCTTTATTGCCAAGTATGCTTACACATACAAGGAATTTGTCTTGGTGACAGGAGCTTCCAGTACACAATACAAAAACAGCAACAAGACTTTTAAAAAATAATTAAAATTGAATAATAAAATAGATAAATATTGAAAAGAAAAAGTATATATAGAATACACAATAGACATATATATATGAGAGAGAGAGAGAGACATACATATACATACATATACACATATATGAATACGTATACATACATACATACACATACGTAGTGCAAATCTAAATACAAATCGGTTATGTACAGTGCAAGGGAATGTAATGGCAGAAGAGGTGGGATAATATAAAAAGACTAAGCTGTGTATTGCACATTAATTATTGCTCAAAGCAGCAGTTTTAACTGTTCATGAGATGGATAGCCTGGGGGAAAAAACTGTTCCTGTGCCTGACGGTTCTGGTGCTCAGAGCTCTGAAGCGTCGGCCAGAAGGCAACAGTTCAAAAAGGTAGTGGGCAGGGTGAGTGGGGTCCAGAGTGATTTTTCCAGCCTTTTTCTTCACTCTGGAAGTGTATGGTTCTTGAAGGGGG
The DNA here is from genome assembly GCF_019703515.2 of Myxocyprinus asiaticus. Lineage (NCBI taxonomy): Eukaryota > Metazoa > Chordata > Actinopteri > Cypriniformes > Catostomidae > Myxocyprinus > Myxocyprinus asiaticus. The sequence continues at coordinate 7,164,728 of NC_059370.1, read as the reverse complement.
GGCAGGGGGCAACCAATAATCCTCTCAGCAGTCCGAACTGACCTTTTGTAGTCTTCTGATGTCTGATTGCGTAGCTGAACCAAACCAGACAGTTATTGAAGTGCAGAGGACAGACTCAATGACCGCTGAGTAGAACTGTATCAGCAGTGCCTGTGGCAGGTTGAACTTCCTTAATGAGTCAATGTGGGTCTCCCACTTCAGATCCTGTGAGATGGTAGTGCCCAGGAACCTGAATGATTCCACTGCTGCCACAGTGCTATTTAGAATGGTGAGGGGGGACAGTGTTGGGGGGGTTCCTCCTAAAGTCCACAATAATTTCCACCATTTTGAGCATGTTTAGCTCAAGGTTGTTTTGACTGCACCAGACAGCCAGCTGTTTAACCTCCCTTCTGTATGTAGACTCATCATCATCTCGGATGAGTCCGATGACAGTAGTGTCATCTGCGAACTTCAGGAGCTTGACAGAGGGGTCCTTGGCGATGCAGTCGTTGGTGTAGAGGGAGAAGGGTAGTGGGGAGAGCACACATCCCTGGGGGGCACCAGTGCTGATTGTACAGGTGCTGGAAATGAATTTCCCCTGTTTCACAAGCTGCTGCCTGTCTGTCAGAAAGCTGGTAATCCACTGACAGATAGACGTGGGAACAGAGAGTTGGTGTAATTTAGTCCAGAGAATAGCGGGGATGATGGTGTTGTTGATGGTGTCCCTGGTCTGTCCAGATGTTGCAGGATATGATGCAATTCCTTGTTGACTGCATCATCCACAGACCTGTTTGCTCTAAGCAAATTGAAGGGGATCTAGAAAGGGTCCAGTGATGTCCTTCAGGTGGGCCAACACCAGTCTCTCAAATTACTTCTTGACCACAGAAGTCAGGGCGACAGGTCTGTAGTCATTTAAGTCCTGTGATTTTTGGTTTCTTTGGGATGGGGATGATAGTGGAACGTTTGAAGCAGCATGGGACTTAACACTGCTCCAGTGATCTATTGAAGATCTGTGTGAAGATGGGGCCCAGCTGGTTAGCGCAGGATCTAAGACATGCAGGTGAAACGCCATCTGGGCCCTGTGCTTTCCTTAACCTTTGTTTTCGATAGACGCGGCTCACATCATCTTCACAGATCTTAAGTGCAGGTTGAGTAGCAGGAGGGGGGAGGAGGGGGGTTGCAGGAGGTGTTGGTGTTTGTGTGAAGTGAAGGTCAGAGTGGGTGTGGGGTGTGAGATTGGGCCTTTCAAATCTGCAGTAGAACACATTCAGGTCGTCAGCCAGTTGTTGGTCCACCACAGGGTTGGGGGTAGGAGTCCTGTAATTCGTAAGTTGTTTCATGCCACTGCACACTGATGCAGGGTCGTTAGCTGAAAACGTGTTTTTCAGCTTCTCAGAGTATCTTCTTTTAGCCACTCTGATTCCCTTATTCAGTGTGTTCCTGGCCTGATTGTACAAGACTTTATCCCCAACTCTGTAAGCATCCTCTTTGGCCTGACGAAGCTGCTTGAGTTCCACTGTAAACCATGGTTTGTCGTTGGTAAATGTTAAATAAGTCCTAGTAGGAATGCACATATCCTCACAGAAACTGATATATGATGTAACAGTATATGTGAACTCGTCCAGGTCTGTGGCTGCAGCCTCAAAAACACTCCAATCAGTGCAGTCAAAGCAGGCTTGTAATTCCAGCTCTGTTTCATTGGTCCATCTCTTTACAGTCCTTACTACAGGCTTAGCAGATTTTAATTTCTGTCTGTAGGTTTGAAGAAGATGAACCAGACAGTGATCAGAGAGTCCCAAAGCTGCTCTAGGGACAGAGCGATATGCATCCTATATTGTTATGTAGCAATGATCCAGTATATTTCTGTCTCTGTAATGTGCTGTTTGTATTTGGGCAGTTCACGTGTGAGGTTTGCTTTGTTAAAATCCCCAAGAATAATAATAACTGAGTCCAGGTATTATTGTTCTGTGTCTGTGATTTGATCAGCCAGCTGTTGCAGCGCGGCATTCAAACACACGTTTGGCGCGATATACACACTCACCAGAATAAACGAGGAAAACTCCCGCGGCGAGTAAAAAGGCTTACAGTTAATAAAGAGCGCTTCCAAATTAGGACAGCACATCTTCTTTAACGTTGTTACATCTGCACACCAACTTTCACTGATGTAAAAGCATGTTCCACCGCCTCTCGCTTTCCCCGTTAACGTCGCGATGCGATCCGCTCTGAACAGCTTGAAGCCTGGCAGATGTAATGCGCTGTCCGGAATGGCTTCACTCAGCCAGGTTTCTGTGAAGCACAAGGCAGCAGAGGTTGAAAAGTCCTTGTTTGTGCGGGTGAGGAGATGTAGTTCGTCCCTTTTGTTAGGGAGAGAGCAGAGATTCGCTAGATGAATATTCGGCAGCGTTGTTCGAAAGCCCCGCCGACGGAGTTTGACCAGCGTGCCTGCTCGTCTCCCTCACCTGCGTCTCATAGCGCGTTTAAAAAACACAGCCGCGCCTCCGACTGAAATGTCAAACAAATATCCGAATATTCAAAGTCCGGGAAAAGATTGACTGGTATATGCTGTTGAATGTTCAGCAGTTCGTCTCTGGTAAAACTGACTGGAAAAAGATTACTAAACACAGGACAAACAAACAAAAACAACAAAACAACAGAAGCGCTCCACACCGAGGCGGCCATCCACGGCGCCATCGTGATGTACGAAATGTGATTTTAAAGGGATAGTTCACCCAAAAATGAAAATTCTCTCATTATTTACTCACCCTCATGATATCCCAAGTGTGTATGACTTTCTTTCTTCACCAGAACACATTTGAAGAAAAATTAGTTTAGTAGGTCCATAAAATGCAAGTGAATGGAGTTTTCTCATTTGAAGCTCCAAATATCACAGTCAGTATAAACTTCATCCATACTACACCAGCTGTTAAATTAATGTCTTCTAAAGTGATACGATCGCTTTTGGTGCAAAAAAAGATAATATTTAAGTACTATTTTTAACTGTAACTCATGCTACCGTTCTGCAGCGGTACGTGCGTGTGACTTAATCACATTGGCCTTTGAAACACGCGAGAACTGACGCAAGTGCATGCACTACCGGAAGAGCAGCGCTGTTTATAATTGAGAAGGAGAAACGCTGTACAGTAGCTTGGTAATCTTGGCAACGTGAATACGTCACACGAGGGACCGCTTGAGCTCCACCCTCTCGTGAAGTTTACCGGAAGCGATGATTTAAATTTAAAAAGTACTTAAATATTTATCTTTTTCGCACCAAGTTTATATGATGCTGTGTAAATGTTGACAATTCTGTTTTAATTAAACTGATTTGGATTTTAGAAAAGTTCTGAAAAAATCTCTCATATTCATGCAATACCGTCAATCATAATATTTCAATGGTATGATATCCGTCCATTTTAAAACTGAGGTATAGTTTGAAATGTTACATCCCTAATGTAAAGACGCATCATGCAAGATTTGACGTTAGTGATGCCAAACGGCTTCAGGGATGGGTATCAAAGTATTGAATGCTTCCGTTTCTGATTCTTATTCCTTAACTGTTCCATTAACGATTCTTTCTTTAAGGAATAAATATTTGGAAATAAGAAATGCAGTTTTATTGTATTTTCTGCCCTCAGCAGTCTGTTGTCAAATAATTCTATCATTTCAGATTTTGACAGAGCAGATATAACAAATTAGAGATAAATTTAATAAAAATGTTGCAAAAGGCTTGTTGGCAGACTTTTTAATTACTTTTCAACTACATTTTAAATGCAATCCAGTAATTGGTCCTAATGCAACTATATTAAATACAAATTCTAAAACAAAATGTGCTTACAGATTCTTTTTTTACTATTATTATTATTAATAAAATTCACTGATTACAACAAAAATCATGATGTGTAGGCCTGTCTTTAACTACAGATTGTTATATGAACAACTAGTCAGCACTGCCTGATTTAATGCTGTGCTCGCGCTGTTTCAGAATTACTGTACTTATGACAACTTGCAGATTCTACTCAAAGCAGTCTTGTCTTTGAAACTCTGAAACAAGGGGCCCAGCAGAACCCCAGAATCTCTTTCAGCATGATTTTGTGATAAAAGGTCTTCACACAGGTTAGCTAAAATGAAGACTGCTTGTACTTTATAATAAAAGATGATCTAGTGTGTGGGATCCCCCTTAAAAGGTTCAGTGGTTTATCCCAGAAGTGCTTTACTGGATGTGTCATAAACCAGCTTGACTGGATCACGCAGAATGCTAAACAGTGCGGCGCAGACCACAAAACCTGAATTAAATGAAGAATTTTCTACTTAAAAGCACTATGGAGAATGTCAAACATCTTCGTCAGACAGACCAGACATTTTAGATTCATAATAATAGATTCATATTGAAACTATAAAAGTTTGTATTATAACAAAGCCTTTTAAATTATAGATTTTAAATGTGTATAGGTTGTTTTTTTCCAAAACAAAATGCTAAAGTTTGTTTTATAGAAACCGTAGTTACATTGACCTATTTAATGACGAGCCATTCATGGTCAGACCTGTGGTAATTCTTATAAATGAAGAAAGTGAAATCAACACCTCTTTGAATTATGGGCCAAGCTATTAGTTTTTCACCTGTATAAAATCTGCTCTATTATTATGCTCTTGGAGGGGGAAAATCTGTTTTTATTTGCCTTCAGATATTCCAAGAGGGTACTTAAATCAAAATTTAAAACATAAAATTTTGTATATTTCCATTAGAAACACACTAAAACAACATGATCAAACATTTTAAAATGTGTAAGTTCATTTATTATATAGTTATTTCTATTAAATGCTTAGTTATTTTAATGAACCTTTCAAACTTAAGTTTGTTTTTAGTGTCTCTTTTTGAATGTGCAATCATCATTATGATCACGTTTATTAATAACCAATTTTTTTGTTTTTTTCTTTTTTTTTTAATTAAAAATTCATTTTTTTTTTTTTAATTAAACTGTTTTTAGTACCATTAGACAAACTACAAAAAGAAATCTGAAAAAAGGCAAAGCAATTCATGGCCCAGCAATTCATTTTTGTATAGGACATTTGTTATTTAAATTTTTCTTAGCCCACAAATGCAACAGTGATTAATCTTGGGGTATTATCAGAGGACTCCCTGGGCTTTTCAGAGATACCAAATGCTTGGCCATGCCAGTTTACTCTCCTTGGTCTGTAAATGTGGATTGAAATGTATCACAGTTCAATTCAGCACATTAAATACACTATGAGTAAAACATATTTTTCAATAAACAGTTTTTATCAGGGAGCCTGGGTGGCTCAGCGAGTATTGACGCTGACTACCACCCCTGGAGTCGCGAGTTCGAATCTAGGGTGTGCTGAGTGACTCCAGCCAGGTTTCCTAAGCAACCAAATTGGCCCTGTTGCTACGGAGGGTAGAGTCACATGGGGTAACCTCCTCGTGGTCGCAATAATGTGGTTCTCACTCTCGGTGGGACACATGGTGAGTTGTACGTGGATGCCGCGGAGAATAGCGTGAAGCCTCCACACGTGCTATGTCTCCGTGGTAACGCGCTCAACAAGCCTCGTGATAAGATGTGCGGATTGACGTCTCGGATGCAGAGGCAACTGAGATTCATCCTCCGCCACCCGGATTAAGGCAAGTCACTACGCCACCACGAGGACCTAGAGCGCATTGGAAACTGGGCATTCCAAATTGGGGAGGAATAAAAAAGAAAAAAAAATGTTTTTTATCATGGGTATTTTATGCACCAGACACTATATTGAAATTTAAAAAAGGGAAATTGTCAAACGTTTTCGCTAAGTCTCAGGAACTTATGGTAAGATGACGTCATTATAGCTTGTAATGTAAAATAATGGAATCTTTATAATGACGGAGCAGGCTGCATATATGAAATTACACAGAAATATTAGTTTGCACTTTAAATATGTCTTATAAAAAGTATATGTCAGAATTTTCAAAGCTCTGTTATTTTTATTTTATTTTATAGTGGGCATGAACTTAATGTAATGGTGATTGAGAGAGATACCTCAAAAGCCTGTTGTAACATATTTTGTAACATATTTGATACAGTTGAAGTCAGAAGTTTACATACACTTAGGTTGAAGTCATTAAAACTAATTTTTTAACCACTCCACAGATTTCATATTAGCGAACTATAGTTTTGGCAAGTCATTTAGGACATCTACTTTGTGCATGACATGAGTAATTTTTCCAACAATTGCTTACAGACAAATTGTTTCACTTGAATATATCACAATTCCAGTGGGTCAGAAGTTTACATACACTTTAGACAATTAGCCAATTAGCTTCTAATAGGAGGTGTACTGAATTGGAGGTGTACCTGTGGATGTATTTTAAGGCCTACCTTCAAACGCAGTGCATCATTGTTTGACATCATGGAAAAAATCTAAAGAAATCAGCCAAGACCTCAGAAAACAATTGTGGAACTCCACAAGTCTGGATCTTCCTAGGGAGCAATTTCCAAATGCCTGAAGGTACCACTACAGTTTGCAAGTGCACATGGGGACAAAGATCTTACTTTTTGGAGAAATGTCCTCTGGTCTGGTGAAACAAAAATTTTACTTTTTGGCCATAATGACCATCATTATGTTTGGAGGAAAAAGGGTGAGGCTTGCAAGCTTGCAAGCCGAAGAACAACATCCCAACTGTGAAGCATGGGGGTAGCAGCATCATGTTGTGGGGGTGCTTTGCTTCAGGAGGGACTGGTGCACTTCACAAAATAGATGGCATCATGAGGAAGGAAAATTATGTGGATATATTGAAGCAACATCTCAAGACATCAGCCAGAAAGTTAAAGCTCAGTCGCAAATGGATCTTCCAAATGGACAATGACCCCAAGCATACCTACAACGTTGTGGCAAAATGACTTAAGGACAACAAAGTCAAGGTATTGGAGTGGCCATCACAAAGCCCTGACTTCAGTCTGATAGAAAATTTGTGGACAGAACTGAAAAAGCATGTGCGAGCAATGAGGCCTACAAACCTGACTCAGTTACACCAGTTCTGTCTGGAGGAATGGGCCAAAATTCCATCATCTTATTGTGAGAAGCTTGTGGAAGGCTACCCAAAACGTTTGACCTAAGTTAAACAATTTAAAGTCAATGCTAACAAATACTAACAAAGTGTATGTAAACTTCTGACCCACTGGGAATGTGATGAAAGGAATAAAAGCTGAAATAAACCATTCTCTCTACTATAATTCTGACATTTCACATTCTTAAAATAGTGATCCTAACTGACCTAAGACAGGGAATGTTTTCTACGATTAAATGTCAGGAATTGTGAAAAACTGAATTTAAATGTATAAGGATAAGGTGTATGTAAACTTCTGACTTCAACTGTACATGTAATTTCAACATGCTTTTTCAAATAATATACTAATTTTAACCAAGCATAATTTGCTTATATTCAGCAAATACTCATTTTAAAATATCAGTAACAATGTAATCATTACGGTTACTTTTACTTTATTAAAATTTCATTTAATTTCAAAATGTCATTTATCCCAACGCAAAAGTAATTTTTTTGCGGAAGACCGCCAGCATTTTAAATAGATCTATATAAACATTGAAACCACTTTTTTCATGAATAACCACTAGATGGTGCCATAAACGTGAAACTTGCATACCATTTTTTATTTTTGTTTTGCTTTTCAGCTTGAACAGAGAGTGAAACAGGAGCCGTCAAACATTGTGTATCATATTTGATACATACGGCGTTATAGGGTTAAATATGCTGAAGTGCAAATGACATTTGAAAACTGCTATGGAGGGCGAGATTTTCAGTGAATAACGTCTTACATCTTTGTCTGTTTCTCACACAAAGCCATCGTATGGCTTCAGAATGCTTGTAATATAGCATACGAGTCTTATGGATTACTTTTGACACATACATGTTGCTTTTGGATCTTGACATCATCTGTCCCCATTTACTTTCATTGAATGGAAAAGAACCCCTGGGACTTTCTGCTAAATTTCTCCTTTTGTATTTCATTAAAGAAAGATAGAAAGACATATGTGTTTGGAATGACATGAGGGTGAGTGAATCATGACAGAGTATTAATTATTGGAAGAACTAACCCTTTAACTGTTTTCAGGACCTCTTGACTGCAAATGAGAAGATGACAAAAGAAAATGCTCAACAAGAATGTCAAAGCAACTATGTTATCCACAGTAACCAAAGTCCTCCAGTCTGTAATGCTGAAGACAAACTGTCACTTCTTCAGACCGAACTAACAGATGATGTTAAATCAGAGGTGCAGAGGATTGCCTCAATGACTCGGCATCAGACAAAAGCAGTTGTAACTAGAGAAAACGGCCACAAAGATGCTTTAATCAATGTTCCCTTCCAAACCAAAGTAATCATCGCAAAGCCAACCACAGAGTCCAATGGGACTAAAGATTCCCAGATTTCTGCCCCATTAGTTTCTGGACATAATGAGGTTGAAACTATGGAAACTGCTGCTTTGAATCAACACGGCCATTGTCAAGGAGACACTACAGATCAACAGAACAACTATCACACTACTGTAGAAGTTTTGGTACCAAGCCTGAATGACTCTAACGCTGCTCAGGGTGAAAGGGCAGAGGCCAGCAAGATCACTGGAGATGCTAACAGAATGGAAGTCAGAGAGGTGTCCACACAGACAGAGGAGAGCAGAGATTTGGGTTTCTTCAGTGGCCCTCTAGAGAAGCAACCTCTACTCCACGCAAGCACCCAGACAGATGGAGTAGAGCTGGAGACTGAAGATGAAGATGATAACGAGCCTGCAGACTCACCGCCCCTCTCTCCCACCCCACAATCTGTTACAAACCAACTGCTTTTGTCCAAGGCGTTCCCTGTGAGTGACCCAGCTCACCTCGCAGAACGCATCCGACAAAACCGCAACCGCATTTCTGCTGCTTACGATGACACTGAGTACGAACCATATGGCCTACCTGAGGTCGTTATGAAAGGTGAGATTAATGCTGACCAATAATATGGCTGCATAACATAGATATACTTGTATTTGTATTTTTTTTAATCATCTATACATTACTTTACTAAACTACTATTTATCCTTTTGCAGGATTTGCTGACATCCCCAGTGGGCCGGCTTGTCCATACGTCCTGCGTAGGGGGCTACTGGGTACTGTTGCAATGCTCCTCCCACGCAGAGAGGCCACGCCCCAGGAGGAAAATTAAGACATTGAGCCATAGTACTAACTCACGTGCACCTAGTGTACACTTCCATTGGTATTTGTTGTGTGCTATCACTTAATACATTCAGCGAAGCAGTTGAAATGATTCCCACTGGTCTTTGTGATTATTCTAACGTAATTAAACTTAATTAACATGTTCTCAATGCCTTGTTTTAGGCTGTTCTGTTGGAATGGAAGGAATTTCACTGCCTCTTTAAGTGTCAACGGACCTCCTCTGATCATCGCGGGACACTCGTGATCATTTTTGGGCTTTCCCAATGTTTTTTTTTTTTTTTTTTTTACAAGCTGAAAATCAATGCCTTATTATGTATGTTGATGTCATACATTTTTGTTTGAATAGTGGAGGCACATTTGCTTAAATACTGATGTAATATATTTTGTTTGTGTAGAGGTGATGTTAGCCCCTGATTTATAAGACTTGAAGTATGTGAATAGCCTTATTTTTTGATAGACACTGCTTGTAGATTTTCCTTTATGCATTACACCGTGAGAGTGTGTGTGTCTGTGAGAGTGTGTGTAGTATGACTCAGATCAACCTGAGCCTGTTTCCAACCCTTGTATGGTGATTCAGTGTGAGATTGTTTCTCTCTCTTTCTCTGTCATCTAAAAGCTTTACAACGCACAGTGTAGTATTTATGTTTTTAACCCTTTATAATAAAGCTTTTGAGAAATGAACACGTAGTTTAGATTTATTTAAATTGATTCAGATGTGTCCATGTGTTCTTTTATGCTTCTCTGTATTTGTGTTGTTTACATATTTGCTTTAATGTGTGTGTTTTCTAAATGGTTTGTAGGATTTTCAGTTTAATACGTTTACATTAATAAACTTTGTAAATGAAATCCAAATTATGTTTTATTTTTTATCTGCATTCTAGAAAACTTTACCTGCCTAATCTGAAAATGTTGGCAAGCAGTCTGAGTTTTTACATTAATTCAAATTTAGGGCTGTCAATTGATTAAACATGTTATTCAGGTTACATGATATGCAGATTAATCAGGGCTCCCACATGTCTCAGAAAACCTGGAATTTTGCAGTGCAGTTTTCCAGTCATGGAAAATGAGAAAAATACAGAAATGTCCTGGAAAATAATTTTTTGTCCTGGAAAATATATAACAGAACTGTTTAACTGTGTCGCTAACAAGATTTTTGTTGCATGTACAAAAATATTTATACCATGATCAATGAAAACATGTAAATGCTTCACGCTTCCCCATCCCTCAATGTTCAAGCTAAATCTCTGCCCTTATGTTAACCACAAAAACATTTGAGTTATTAACTTAAAACAACAATGACGGTCAGACCACTGATTTATTTATTTTTTATACAAATTCACACCCTGAGTTGGTAGTTGATTAATTTTCAATAATTCAATAATCGGAGTCAGATTATACCACAGTTACCACATGTATTAAGCAGAAAACATGGATGAAACCACTGAATCTAGTCCTGGCATTAGCTATAAAAACGCAGAATGTTATGGACAATGACATATTTGGACGAAATTTAAAGTTTGCACAATTAATCAAATTAAAATTACGACATGTCCTAGTGTGATAAATATGCTGCAAACATCTGATTTAATAGAACAAATATAGAATCTGCAAGTGATACATGCTTATAAATACACTATATTGCCAAAAGTATTCGCTCACCCATCCAAATAATTGAATTTAGGTGTTCCAATCACTTCCATGGCCACAGGTGTATAAAATGAAGCACCTAGGCATGCAGACTGCTTCTACAAACATTTGTGAAAGAATGGGCCGCTCTCAGGAGCTCAGTGAATTCCAGCGTGGTACTGTGATAGGATGCCACCTGTGCAACAAGTCCAGTCGTGAAATTTCCTCGCTACTAAATATTCCACAGTCAACTGTCAGTGGTATTATAACAAAGTGGAAGCGATTGGGAATGACAGCAACTCAGCCACGAAGTGGTAGGCCACATAAAATGACAGAGCGGGGTCAGCGGATGCTGAGGCGCATAGTGCGCAGAGGTCGCCAACTTTCTGCAGAGTCAATCGCTACAGACCTCCAAAGTTCATGTGGCCTTCAGATTAGCTCAAGAACAGTGCGTAGAGAGCTTCATGGAATGGGTTTCCATGGCCGAGCAGCTGCATCCAAGCCATACATCACCAAGTGCAATGCAAAGCGTCGGATGCAGTGGTGTAAAGCACGCCGCCATTGGACTCTAGAGCAGTGGAGACACGTTCTCTGGAGTGACGAATCACGCTTCTCCATCTGGCAACCTGATGGACGAGTCTGGGTTTGGCGGTTGCCAGGAGAATGGTACTTGTCTGACTGCATTGTGCCAACTGTGAAGTTTGGTGGAGGGGGGATTATGGTGTGGGGTTGTTTTTCAGGAGCTGGGCTTGGCCCCTTAGTTCCAGTGAAAGGAACTCTGAATGCTTCAGCATACCAAGAGATTTTGGACAATTCCATGCTCCCAACTTTGTGGGAAAGTTTGGGGATGGCCCCTTCCTGTTCCAACATGACTGCACACCAGTGCACAAAACAAGGTCCATAAAGACATGGATGAGAGAGTTTGGTGTGGAAGAACTTGACTGGCCTGCACAGAGTCCTGACCTCAACCCGATAGAGCACCTTTGGGATGAATTAGAGCGAAGACTGCGAGCCAGGCCTTCTTGTCCAACATCAGTGTCTGACCTCACAAATGCGCTTCTGGAAGAATGGTCAAAAATTCCCATAAACACACTCCTAAACCTTGTGGAAAGCCTTCCCGGAAGAGTTGAAGCTGTTATAGCTGCAAAGGGTGGGCCGATGTCATATTAAACCCTATGGATTAAGAATGGGATGTCACTTAAGTTCATATGCGTCTAAAGGCAGATGAGCGAATACTTTTGGCAATATAGTGTATGTGAAGCTGGCTCCTCACACACTGAAAACACCATCATGATAATCACACGTGCTCTTGTGTGTGTGAAATGACAGAGAGCAGAGCACTATGAAGTACGAAGCACAGACTATGTATTTAATGAAATCACAGCTTTACGGAGATTAATAATCACACTGGGCCATGTAGCCAACTACTTATTTGGAGGATCTGTAAATAATACACTTGCTGGGCACATAAAATGTCCTGGGAAACTGTGCCTTGAAAAGAGTGGGAACCCTGTTAATTAATCAAATCAAAATATCATTTATTAGTATTTGCTGAAATATGCCCCCAAATAAAGATAATTCAATATACAATAATCAAAATCATTATGAATATAGGAGCTATATATAATAAATATAATACCTCTGATAATTCAAAGACATCACATTGAGGCAGATGTGTAAAGCATTGATTAGACAACACAAAGTGTATCTTTGTGATGTTTTTGAGCTTCTCACCCACCAGTCTTCAGTGTCTCCAGCCATAAATGTAGTGTTTTTAGGACGCTCTGTCAAGTTGTTAAACTTCGGAACTTTAAAAAACAAGTCTCAAGACCCCGGCACTCTGTGCTGTCTAGCAGTCTTTGATCAGCTGTCAGTTTGCTGACTTCAGGGGGGAATAATGATTAATTGCACTAATTTAACATGTTCTCATGTCTTTGGAGATTTGGCATGAATAGTTGAATCCTATTGGTCAATCATGGCATTCTGCAGTCAAGTATTTTTGTATCCACCTTTTTCCTGATCTTGGAAGTGTTTCACGATTCGTAACGGGAGCCCATTTTCAATTTCAGGGGCCGGTTGCATAAACATAGCCATTAACTTAATACTGCGTCTAACAATTAGTTTGACTAGCTAAAGATGCCATACAAAGCCTGTAGCATAAAACAAGCTCACAGTTGTCTTTAGTAAGACAGTCTAATTTGCATTGCATTGTGGGAAAAGTAAGACACTGAACAGCTTAAAAAAAAATGGCCGACAGTGGACACTCAATACAGTTATCATTCGCTGAAAATATTTGCTTATTAGAGGACTACAGTGCTTCAGAATTGATTCTAATGAACAAATTTAGTGATTTTAACCCAAATAATAAAAAACATGACATTTTGTTACCATCGTTGATGTCAAAGTCTTCTACAAAGTCTCAACTGAAGGCCCCTCTCATTTCCATTGCAACATGGAATGTAAACAAAAGTTAGCCAACATTTTGGTCTTTAATTTAAGTTTTTATGCAACTGACTGAAAAAATTAAGACCAACATTTAAAATAAGACTAGTCTAAAACAGTTTTATGCAACCGGCCCCAGGTCTCCAGTGTTTTCACTGGTCTTAGTGGATAACGTAATGTTTAAAAATTATCATAAAAACACGTGGCCCAATAGTGTTAATATTTAAGAGAGTCGCACTGACCGTTTTTTGACAGTCCCCAACCATCAAAGTTAAACGAGTGGGTAGATGACAGCTATAGCCCGAGGTTAATTACTTTGATCTCATTAACTACTTCGAGAGGCAACAACTGCACAAGATGAGCCTGAACTCATTTTTACTCCAACTAACAATTTAAATGGTTGTTCTCCATCTGGAACACTCATTTTTACATTGCTTCTTATGGAGACCAGAACCAATAAACAGTCCAGCTGCGATTAGTCATCCTGTTGGCACACAGTTGTTGGTCAGCTGGATAATGAGCACTAAACTGTATATAATTGACCCTTGTCCCAGTCAACCGATTCACTAAACATCTATGCTAGCTAAAGGTACAATATGTAATATATTTACTGTACAAAAGCATAAAATTATCATTATATTATTAGAGATTTAGGAAACATGCTAAGTTGAAATACTGTCTTCTCCGAAAACAATGCTACAGCCAGTATATTCTACTCTGAAATGTCTGTTCCGGGCCGGAATTTCTGTTTGTGTTTTGGCCTGTGTGATCCCGCCCACTGCCCATTTCCCAATAGTATTTAGACACCCCGGGTTGCCAGATTTGAAACAAGTTAGCGGGCAAACACAGCGCGCTGCAGCCATGGAAGCCAGCAATACATCTAGCTAACATTGACAGTTAAAAAAAAATCCACATGAGCTGGTTTATAATTTGCAAACAATAAAAACATTGCAAACATACATTAGCTGATCAACTTATAGTGTAAGGCTTGTTGCTTGCCATTGTCAGTTTGCTCTTTCCTGTTGCGTGTCCTCAACCTGGCAACCCCATTGAGCTTCGAGTCTGGGGAGGAGGGAGCGGGGGAGACAACTCTTTCCAGTATTTTAAATTTGGACTGCAGTATCCATTTTAAACGCTTAATGTCAATGTTACATATTGCTCCTTTAAGTTTCTGTTATATCACACGTGGTCTTTTGTTACTCGCGTAATAAAATGATATCAAATTGATTTTTCATGTCCTTTATTTATTTGGCAGGTTTTGGTGTAATAAGTTGGATAATATACCGTCAGCATGTTATTGCAAAATAAACTCCTTTCAGTTGATACAGGGCACATCTATGACTGTACATTATTCCTTAAATATTTAAGTGTGCGCATCCACATTGCATCATTTTTTCCTTGACATCAAATTTGGATTTTACACAGTGACTCTAAAGCAAAGTTTAATCTGCCAGTCCAAATAATCCTCAATTAAACTGTCTTTGAACACTGAGTTTGCATCAGTACCCCTAGAATGCATAAAGTATGTGGGACCTATATGACCCATATGTGTTTACTATGATGCTCAATGCACTTAACACTCATATTACACTTACAGTGATTATTTTCATTTTACAACTGTTTTACAACTGTTTGGCTGTGTAATTAAATGTGTTAAATACTATTGTTCATATGTGTCGTATGCTAGTACGGCAACTTGTTATTCGGCCGATGCTTTTATCCAAAGTGCATGACACTACTGTACCTATTACATGGAGCAACCTGGGGTTAGATGACTCACAGCAAGAGCACAATGATTATAGCTCCTGAACCATTTCATAGTGTGTTGCAACTTTTCTTTTTCAGTAGCCTCACCACTCCAAACATTAAATATAGCTACATAGAGAAATATACAGTATAATGTTGTCATTTTATTAGTTTATTACTGAATTGTTTGTAAAAAATTATCCTGTCAATTTCACTTATATGTATGTGTTTGTGTGGATGTTGAGGCATTTCCTATTTTACCACCAAACATGGAAACTGCCCATATCTCTGTTATACAGGCTTTTTACACTGTCACCCAAAAGTCCTAATTCATTTTCAATGTGTCAGAAACTCTTCAAAATGTAATCAAATATATTTTAATGTAACGATGTTGGTGGCTGCTGGCAATGATGATGAAGACGAAGATGATGAGAACCCAAGTGCAGTTTTAATTACAGAACGTGAAATCCAAAAACCCTAACTAAATATAAACATGAACATGGCTTGACTAAAAACTTGACTTGACAATAAACGTGGCCTGACATAAACTTCTACACTCACATCCATCACATTCAGTACTTCACCACTACACAATGGAAAACATGAGGGTTAAATACAAGATATGGAGAACATAAACCAATGAAAACATGACACAAGAACATGGAGGGAAAACAGGAATCACATGACAAGGGAAACAGAAACACATGACATGAACCAGGAACTAGAATTTCAAAATAAAAGACATGAATCAACACAATACACATGACATTTAACCATTTAAACCAAGTGTGTAGTAATTGATTCAGATACCTGATGTACATGATGTTCTGCACTTTTAGAGCAGAAATCAAAGGTGTGTCTAGGCATATGATATCTCCTGTCGTGGCATTTAAGGGTGGAATTGCCATTATGGTCTTTGGATCAGGGCAGTTAAGGGAACTCTGCTTAATCACTCCTGTGCTTTGGTCTGGTCAACAGGGCACACTGCAGGCCTTATACAGAATGTTTTGAATTCTGAGCTTTCATGTTTTACGTTAATGATTTACCATTGCAGTGTTTACCACAGACACTATGTTGACAGTCCAAATCCATTCGCTGATATCATACATTGTGATACATCATCAGCATTCTTCAAGCCAGTCAGAGACACAATGAATGGAGCATTGCTCCAACCAATCACATGCTATCATCAGTGTAACTGTTGTTTTAGTCATTGTGGTCCAGAATGTGCAAGCTGATGCTTATAGAGCAATACAATAAAATTTATGTTAAATATTAACAAATAAAGAGTGAGAAGTTCAGACACATTGGATTTAATTTATGGGGTAAGATCTTCTTTTGTGCTCCACTGGTTCAGAATGACATGAGGGTTAGTGAAAGATGACACAATATTTTACTTATAGACCTATTATCCATTTAAATGGTTGAAATAAGTTTTGTTGACAAATTGTGCCTACATGCAAATTTCCTTTACTTCGAATTTATTTATTTTTATTTTTGAAATGGATGAGTTGGGGTCCGGCATACTTGGAAACAGTCCTGTTTAAAAATATAGTTTTGATTTGTTTAACATGATTGCTCACTGCATTATTTCCACACTTCCATTAGTAACACTACACTAAGTTCCCTTTGTTAAGGGTTTATAAATGACTAATAAACCATCTACAAATGCATTATAATCATTGATATATGTTATAACAACATTAATTAAAAGGGTGACTTTGATGCAATATTTGCCAAATAGCAAAATGACATAATCCCTCCTTTTAATCTCCCGATAATAGTCTATTTTTGCTGCATTGTGACATGAATCATGAATTAGGGCATTTTAGATGAATATAAGTTTGAATATTTTGAATAAAGTTAATATGCTCATTATTTGACAAGTATTGCATGAAAGTCCCCATTTTTATTCATGTTGTTATAACTGCATATCAATGATTTATGATGCATTTGTAAATGACTTATTAGTTGTAAATCCTAAACCCTACACAAAGGGAACATTAATGTAAAGTGTTACCCTTCCATTTGTGTTATTTTAAGACTTTACAATTCTTCTAAAATGTAGACAATAGTAACAATACAGAGGTTTGTCCAAACCTTTGTCTGATGTGTGAAAATTAAAGATCTGATTGCTACAGATAATTGCAGGCACATTGTCATTCTATTTTGCGACATAGTCTCCAAAGTTTATGTGCAGTCAGGTGAAGGACACCTGCAAATGAACAGAAACAGGAAGATAGGCAAAGTGTGCTTAACACAAATTTAGTCGACACACGAGATGGAGATAAATAAACTGTCATTTGTGTCTGCAAGACTGTTTTGTACTCTCTCTCCTCCCCCTTCTCTGCTTCTCCCCATCTCTTTCTTCTGTGTTCTTTTTCTTCTTTCATGTTGGCAGGTTCAGGTAGAGAGGGAAAATCCTGATGAGTGAATGTATACTCACACTCATCTGCTGGAGACTGGGAACTCCTCACTGGCCACTCCAGACACAACTGCACATCTTTATTCCACACTGAGGTAAGAGAACATGCTGTTGCTGACTTCAGATTGAACCTAAAGAGTTGTTTTTATAAAGACACTGACATCATAGTGTTTTATAAACTATTTCATAACATTTGGAAGTGTAAATGAATGGTCACTTTTTGTATTTTGTATGGTCATTGGTTCTCAGTGCCCATTGCATTGCAAATGAACAAACAAAAACAAAAACTTATACCTAAGAGTTTTGTATATTGGAAGTGTTCTGTAGATTCTAGTTCAATTTGAATGAAAATCTTTAAGCGTACGACGCATGGTTGTAATAATGTCAAAGTGTATTCAATGCTGTATCAACATTTATTAGCTTGGTGATCTTTACTAATTGGCTTTAAAACATCTGTGGAAGCTTTTAGTGTCTGCAAATATAAGAACAATTTTTTGTTTAAATATTTCATTGAAATCTTGAAAGCAACACAACCTTGTATTCCAAATTTACAGTACCAGTTAAACATTTTGAACACACCTACTATTCTTAATTATAACTTTTGTCCATATTTTCAAATAAAAGTTATTTGTTTAAAAAAATAATAATTACATTTACGATAAACATTTTTTTATCAAATGTATTCAAAAGGCACAATTTATATTTGTCTACAAATTTCTAGCATTTAACATATAAACGTTTAGTCCAAAAGATTTTTAAAGGAATGTTCCAGGTCCAATACAAGATATTTGTGGCAAAATGTTGATTATTACCAAAAAGAAGAACTAAAAATATTTGACTCACCCCTCATTTATTAAAATAATAGTTACAAGTAGGCACTTATAGTGGAAGTGAATGGGGCCAATCCATAAACGTTAAAATGCTAACCGTTTCAAAAGTATAGCCACAAGATGCAAACATTATACATGTTAACATGATTTTACTGTGATAAGTAAGGGACACTGTACAGTCAGCCGGTTGTAATTGCAAATTAAAGCCCAACAAGGTGATCAGGTTTATTTTGCGGTAACAACCAGCTGAC
Source organism: Myxocyprinus asiaticus (assembly GCF_019703515.2). Taxonomy (NCBI): domain Eukaryota; kingdom Metazoa; phylum Chordata; class Actinopteri; order Cypriniformes; family Catostomidae; genus Myxocyprinus; species Myxocyprinus asiaticus. The sequence goes on along the minus strand of NC_059370.1, from coordinate 7,146,213 downwards.
TGTACATTGTCCCACTTATTACACGGCTACTAAATAAATAAATAAATACATGGACATACAATATTGATTTGCGTTTAAATTATGTGAGAAGAAATAAATTGCTGAACAGCTGAAATCCACCTCCAGTTTGGGTCAGAGTTCTGTTGGTGTTTATTTTGTGAAAATGACCATCTGACTCGTTATCCAGCCTTTTACAAGGCTGCTTGCCAAATAAATAAATAAATGCACATAATACATTGATTTGAGCTGAAATAATTATATTAGATTATTTTTAGAGATCGCACAGTGATCCGAGAAGTAGTAAAGATGGCTCAGATACTCGGATGAGCGGTCTGATATGTGATTGTGCGATTGTTACTTAGAAATATCAGACTGCTAGATGGCACCATTTTACCAATCAGAATAGAGTATTCCAAAGAGCCATATAATAAAATCGCTTACTAAACTTATCTGTGTAAAGTTATATTCAATACTGGCATTACAGGCTTTTGTTGCAATGGTAACGAAGTTGTAGTATTGGATATAAAGTATGTGCATATTTAATACAATATAAAACAGAACACAATAAATTAAAAAAAACTAAGGTTTTCAAGGAGAAAAAAAAGACAACACTACAAAACTCATACTGGAGTATACGGTAAACACGCGTATCTAAAAACAAGTGGTATAAAGCCCTGGTGAACATCAAGATGCTGTCGCAGGACTGTAAAACGATCTATTTACACAGACCTCTGCCAGACAGTCTGTTGCAATGGCGTAATTTGTTGTCTTCTTACCTCTGCGCCTTTACTGTTCTCCTGTCATGTGTCTGGACTGGGTCAAAACTTCTCAAAGGGATAGTTCACCCAAAAATACTAATTCTCTCATCATTTACTCCTCCTCATGCCATCCCAAATGTGTATGACTTTCTTTCTTCTGCCGAACACAAATGAAGATTTTAGAAGAATATTTCAGCTCTGTAGGTCCATAAAATGTAAGTGAATTGTGACCAGAACTTAAAAGGTCCAAAAAGCACATAAAGGCAGCATATAAGTAATCCAAACAACTCCAGTGATTTAATCCATGTCTTCAGAAGCGATATGATAGGTGTTCGTGAGAAGCAGGTCTATAATAAAGTCAATTTTTACTATAAATCTCCACATTCATCTTCTTTTGTTTTTGTTTATTTGCATTATTTGTGCATATCGCCACCTACTGGGCAGGTAGGAGAATTTATAGTAAAGAAGACTTAAATATTGATGTGTTTCTCACCCACACCTATCATATCGCTTCTTGAGACATGGATTTAACCACTGGAGCTTTATGGAGACTTTTATGCTGACTTTATGTGCTTTTTGGACCTTCAAAGTTCTGGTCACCATTTACTTGCATTGTGAGGATCTACAGAGCTGAGATATTCTTCTAAAAATTTCAGTTTGTGTTCAGCAGAAGACAGAAAGTCATGCACATCTGGCATGGCATGAGGGTGAGTAAATGATGAGAGATTTTTTATTTCTGGGTGAACTATCCCTTTAAGCTCAGAACTGATCTGGAGTCAGTCACAGGTTCACTTTCAGATGACTAGAACATTGATAGACCATCATTTCTTATTAGGCTATCTCAATTGTTTCTGTCTCTTTATGTAATCTCAGACTGACTCGATGTTCAGTGGGGGGCTTTGTGGGGGCCATGACATCTCCCTGTTCTTCTATTCTAATCTTTTCTATTTGCAAAAGTAATATTTGGGAGTCTAACATTTATATTTCCTATTGACACACTAAAGCTAAAGATATAAATAACCATTTTAAGACAAATGCTTTTGTGAAACATCTTATGTGCCTAAGACTTTTGCACAGTACTGTATATCAGTGTTTGCTCCATTAGGACACCTGTTTGAACTTGAGGACAGCTAACTTCCATTAAAGTCACCTTGACATCAGTTTGATTAAAAGTGATTGCAAAAATAGCAGAAAAGTGAAATCAGTTCTGAGAAAATGTCAAGCACCATTTGTGTTTGCAGATGCCACTGTTTACATGTTGTTTAAGTGTCCAAATACTTTTTGGGGCCACTGTACTTTAACAAACACAAATCACACTCGCATTTCTTCATTTATCATGTTAACCAGAAAGATTTTAGTTGTGACCATTTTATTCCTTGATCGTCTTTTCTCCGCTTAACCTGATGGACACATGATTATCAATGTTTCCAAAACTCCCATATACAGTATACAACATTTGTTTCCATCCCCAGCACAGGAGAAGCATTTGACATCCAGCACTCATCACAGCCATGCGGAACTCAACGCTGTTGACGATACTGGCAGCTGTGCTGCTGTATTTGATGTTGGGGGCTCTGGTGTTCGGCTGGCTCGAGTCCTCCAGGGAGGAATGAGCCCACCGCAAACTGCTGACCTCTCGAATGGCTTTCCTACAGAATCACAGCTGCATCACTGCTTACAGCCTGAGAGAGTTCACAGAGGTTATTATGAATGCACAGAATATATCCTCACATCAAAATGTGTATTATAGCTGCGAACTGAGCAAGTTTGTATGTAACACTAAAACACACACAAATAGCCTTCCTGACTTGTAACTGATCAGGTTGATCAGGAGTTTTCAACCTTTACAGACCAAAGACCCCCCATCCAGACCCTGAGCAAACCCATACATTGAGATGACATAAATTACCAAAATAGTTAGTATTACCCTCTAACATGCTTAACAGATCATTAGCTATTTTTTTTAATTATTAAAGAAAATCCTGTTCTAATTCTATTTAAATTCTGAATGTAGTTGTAAATCTGAATATATAGTTATTAATCCCAATATATTGTGTAAATCTGAATATAGTGATTAAATCGAATAGTTATAAATCCTGAATATATTGTTATAAATCGGAATATATAAATCCTGCATATATAGTTATAAATCTGAATATATAGTTATAAATCCTGAATACATAGGAATAAGTCCTAAATATATGGTTATAAATCTGAATATATAAATCATGAATACATTTTTATAAATCCTGAATATATTGTTAGAAATTTGAATCTATAGTTATAAATCCTGTATACATAGTTATAAAACCTGAATATATGAATATAAATCTGAATATATATTTATAAATCCTGAATATATGGTTATAATTCTAAATATATTGTTATAAATCCTGAATAATGTTTTTTTAATTAAAATGTTTTTATTGATTCAAAGAAAAAACACAACAGAGAAAAACACAACATATACACACCGAATCAAGATTTAACTTTTAATCCCCACTAATATCCCTCCCCAAACACCAACCCCACCCTAACCCAGGCAGTAATCACCTCTCCCAGAGTATCTGCCGCTTTAGGGGGGTGTGTGTTACTCCCAAAACAAAACAGAGCAGGTGGCGCAGCTGTAAATACCTATAAAACTGAGATCTGGGAATCCCAAAATGATTAACCAAGTTCTCAAAAGATCTCAACACTCCACTCTCATACAGGTCACAGAGTTTAGTAACCACCCTCAAAATCCACTCTGACCAGCAGAAAGGGGACTTATTAATACATAATTTAGGTTTCAGCCATTTGCTTGAGGCAACATTTAAATAATGTTCTCTGGATACTTCTGTCCATACCGAGTGCAAATGCAAGATAACGGGGTGTAACTTAACTTCTCCGATTAGTTTGACAGAAAGGCTTTGCAATGGCAAAATAGGGGCAAGAACTTCCTGTTCAATATAAAACCAGGGAGGGGCTCTTTCAGGTGGAAGCGACCAATGGGGCAAACAAATCTTAGGCAGGCCTAGCCCAACTTTGTCAATCGGCCTATGTAACTGAACAAATGAAGGACTTTGCTATGCTATCAGATTGCTTGAAATAAGAGAGGGGGACATCTACAGGGAGAGATTGTAGCAGGTAGTTGAATTTCGGAATACAATTAGTTTTAATAACATTAACCTTCCCAATCATAGATAAATATAATGAAGCCCACCTGCCCACATCACTCGAAAAACTTTTGATTAAGGGGTCAAAATTAACTCTAACTAAATCAGACAAATTTGCTTGGAATAAAATGCCCAAATACTTAATGCCCTGTTTGGGCCACTGGAAGGCACCTGGCTGGAAAGACGTTACTGGGCAGTACGCTGTCAGAACCAAAGCTTCGGATTTAGACCAATTGACTTTGTATCCCGAGAACTTAGAAAATGAATTAATAATTCTATGGAGGCAAGGCATAGATCTAGTGGGGTCGGAGACAAATAATAAAATATCATCTGGATAAAGCAAAAGCTTACGCGCCGTACCTCCCGCCACCACCCCTGGAAAATCATCTTCCCTTCTTATCGCAGCTGCTAATGTTTCCAGGGCAAGACAGAACAATAATGGGGAAAGAGGGCAACCCTGCCAGGTGCCCCTATCCAGAGTAAAATAATCTGAAATTAATTCATTTGTTTGTACCGCCGCTACAGGGTGTCTATAAAGCAACTTAATCCATTCAATAAAAGTATTCCCGAACCCGTATATTTCCAAAATCGTAAAAAGATAATCCCATTCTACCATATCAAAGCCTTTTCGGCATCAAGTGAGATGGCCACGACCGGAGTCTGATCATTCGCCACTGATCACATGATATTGATGAAACGCCTGATGTTATCAGAAGAGCTGCGGCCCCAGATAAACCCCACCTGATCTAAACTCACCAAAAAAAGAAATTTCCCTTTTTCAGGACACTGTATTTTAAAGATAATTTTGTAAAAATCCATTAACTTTACAGATCTTTATTGTAAAGGGTTTAAACAATGTTTTTCATGCTTGTTCAATGAATCATAAACAATTAATGAACATGCACCTGTGGAACGGTCATTAAGACACTAACAGCTTACAGACAGTAGGCAATTAAGGTCACAGTTATAAAAACTTAGGACACTAAAGAGACCTTTCTACTGACTCTGAAAAACACCAAAAGAAAGATGCCCAGGGTACCTGCTCATTTGCGTGAACGTGCCTTAGGCATGCTGCATGGAGGCATGAGGACTGCGGATGTGGCCAGGGCAATAAATTGCAATGTCTGTACTGTGAGATGCCTAAGACAGCACTACAGGGAGACAGGAAGGACAGCCGATTGTCCTCGCAGTGGCAGACCCCATGTAACAACACCTGCACAGGATCAGTACATCCGAATATCACAACTGCGGGACAGGTACTGGATGGCAACAACAGCTGCCTGAGTTATACCAGGAACGCACAATCCCTCCATCAGTGCTCAGAGGTGGAGGGTCCGTCATGGTCTGGGGAGGTGTGTCACAGCATCATCAGACTGAGCTTGTTGTCATTGCAGGCAATCTCAACGCTGTGCATTACAGGGAAGACATCTTCCTCCCTCATGTGGTACCCTTCCTGCAGGCTCATCCTGACATGACTCTCCAGCATGACAATGCCACCAGCCATACTGCTCGTGCTGTGCGTGATTTCCTGCAAGACAGGAACGTCAGTGTTCTGCCATGGCCAGCAAAGAGCCTGGATCTCAATCCCAATGAGCACGTCTGGGAACTGTTGGATCGGAGGGTGAGGGCTAGGGCCATTCCCCCCAGAAATGTCCAGGAACTTGCAAGTGCCTTGGTGGAAGGGTGGGGTAACATCACACAGCAAGAACTGGCAAATCTGGTGCAATCCATGAGGAGGAGATGCACTGCAGTATTTACGTACTGCTGTTACTTTTGATTTTGAACCCCCCTTTGTTCAGGGATGCATTATTCCATTTCTGTTAGTCACATGTCTGTGAAACTTGTTCAGTTTATGTCTTAGTTGTTGAATCTTATTATGTTCATACAAATATTTACACATGTTAAGTTTGCTGAAAATAAAAGCAGTTGAAAGTGAGAGGACATTTCTTTTTTGCTGAGTTTATATGTGTAGAAGCCATTTTGCTGTAATACTGTGGTTAAACTTTGGGTGGCAGTATATTGAAATGTATAAATAGGTACATATGGGATAGAAGGGCAGGTGTTTCTGGGAACGGAGGAAGCACACAATTTTTCACCATGCTTTTAAACATGAACAGGTGTGACCAGGCGTGAAACATGTGCTTGAACATGTGCTTTACCATGTGTGTAACCATGAACGTGAACTTAAGTATGTATGTATTTCACTGTGTTTGACTTGGATTGTATTCTCCTTGATTGTATTCAATGATGTAAAGTTCGGGGTTGGCTTGAACATATTGGAATTGTGGAACTAACAAATGACGACTTCAAACTACTGGTGAGATGCATTGTAAACTGTTAGTTTCTACAAATAAAAGACAAACAGAAAATTTTCTTTATTGACACGAGTCAATTACTTGCTTTAATGTAAAGCCACTACATAAAAGTCAAAAACTGTGCTTCAGTGGAAAATGGAGATCGTTGGCAAAGTCAAACTGTGCTTTAGTAGATAATAGAGATCATTTGGCTTAAAGTTTAAAGCTAAACTTTCACTGGATACTGGAGATCGTTTGGTACAAAAGACAGAAGCTTTGTTTCAACGAACTTGGACAAGCATTGGATTCGACTCAACAGATCTGTTTGGGATTATATTTCTTCCTGCTTGCTGGACTCCTTGCTGGACTAATGCTGTGCGCTCGACTGGACATTAAAGGACTGGTCTGATCAACTGGATTATAGGTACATTTGTTGTTTGAATACTAAAATGGCCATATGATATTATGTGTGCACACAGTTGGGTTAAGCGTAATTCCAATGCATTGGTTGCCAAAGACTGACTGATGTTGCTTATGGGTATAATAATATGTTTGTCCATAATTGTTTGCAAAATGAAAAGAGTATGAATGCTGAAGGATTTACTGAGCTAAATCAAAGCCTGCCTAATGTGGAAGATGGAAAAGACCCATTAAATTAACAGCTAAAGCTTTGGTGGAAAAACTTGACACTTTGTAAAAGTTAAGAAAGGCTAAGTTAAACAAAACTCAGAAACTAATAGAGTCTATTAATAGGTTAATATATGATGACAAAGAATACAAACCTGAGGTACGTGTATGATCTTTGAAGATTTTATGAAGGTACGTTCAGAGGTGTAATGTGTATAATGACGAGACCGCATGTGGATGAACTGAACTGCTTTACTTCTGTGTCTGTGCTATATCAATACAGTAATGCAGTAGCGCCTCACAGTGTTCACTCCAATACAGCAACATTAGCATATAAACAATATACATGACATCCCCCTTTTTATTTTTATTTATTTTTTTATTTTATTTTTTACACTACTAGAAACTAGTAAATAATTACAATATAACTTGTACATAACATAAAGAAAATAAACAAATAAACTTCAGTTACTCTCAAGACTCATTTACAGTCTTTGACAACATTGACATTTTCAATTAGTCAATAATTTACTCTATTTTACTCCCGGTACCTACTAGGCACTCGTGATAGGTCTACCAAATGTTGACACTCTCTCATTACTTGTGAAAAACTGTCCATTTCTCACTGGCAAATTATTTGCATTCACAGAAGCTGACGAGCTTGCATGGCATTATTGTCCACATAGTTTTCTTGCTCTGAATTCAAATCTACCCCTGATGAAACAACAGGTAGGTCCTCAACCGTTTCAGTCTGAGTTGAAGGACACATTGTCTCCTCTGTCTTCAGCAAGTCTCTTCGGTTCCTTCTGAAGATGTGCTTGTCTGGTATTTGAACAAGGTACGACCTTGGCTGTTCATGTTTTCAAGAATCACTGCAGGTTGATACTTATTATCCTGTCTAATTCTCACTCTTTCTCCTTTCTTCATTCCAGGTAGCTTTCTTGTCCCACGATCAAAATAATGTTTTTGTTTGACTTGTCTGTTTCTCAGTCTGCTACGCACCTGTTTGAAAACTCTTGGCATCAGTAGTTTACTTGACACTGGTATCTTTGACTTCAGTCTTCTTCCCATGAGTAACTGTGCAGGGGAAAGTCCTACTCCATCCAATGGCGTATTTCTGTACTCCAAAAGAGCAATGTATGGATCACTATCATGTGCTTTCTTCAACACTTTATTTACAGTTTGTACTGCTCTCTCTGCTTGACCATTTGACTGCAGAAATCCAGGGCTTGAGGTGGTGTGTATGAACTCCCAGCTGGCTGCAAATGCTTTCATTTCAGCACTTACAAGTTGTCTACCATTGTCCGAAAAGAGCTCATCTGGCACTCCATGTCTGGCGAACACTGACTTTAGAACAGCAATCACTTGCTTACTCGTCATATCACTTAACATTGCAACTTCAGGGTACTTGGAATAATAGTCCACACAGAGAAGATATTCAGCATCTCTGTAGTGAAATAAATCCACTCCTACCTTTGACCATGCTCTTTCAGGAACAGAATGTGACACAAGAGATTCTCTGGGATTGCTGTTTCTGTACATATTGCAGATGTCACATATACTCACAACATCCTCAGTTTGCTTTGCCATTCCAGGCCAGATCAAGACATCTCTAGCTCGTTCCTTTGCACTTTACGATACCCATATGTGCTTCATGGATTCTTTCTAGCATTTCACTTCTCATTTTGTTTGGTACTATCTGTTTTGCATTTTTGAACAACAATCCATCTGTATAAGTCAGTTCCTCTCTAAATGTCCAGTACTGCTGAATGGGTTTTGGTACTTGGCTCCTTGAGTTTGGCCATCCTTTTTGAACTGCTTCTATGACTAATCTCAGTTCCTCGTCATCTGCAGTTGCTGACTGAATTTGTTCTTTTTTTTATCTGAAACAGGGAGCTGGTGCACTATAAAACTCACATCAAACTCAACCTCTACTTTGCTGTCTTGACTGTGATGCTCTTGCAGGTAAGCTCTGCTCAATGCATCTGCAATGTGCAACGTCTTTCCAGCAAAATATCTCACTCCGAGGCAATACCTTTGTAGTCTCATCAGCATTTTCTGTAGTCTGGATGGAGCTTTATGGAGGGGCTTCTTGAACATTATCTCCAATGGCTTGTGGTCTGACTCAACCTGAACACAGCGTCCATACAGGTATTGGTGAAAATTCTCACATCCATGCACAATTGCCAACAACTCTTTCTCAGTTTGCACATAATTTTGTTCACAGTCTGTTAGTGCTCTTGAGCCTTAGGCTACTGGTTGTCCCTCTTGAAGGATCACCGCTCCCAGACCTTGTCAACTGGCATCTACTGACAGGGTAACTGGCTTGTTCACATCATAACATTTCAACACTGGTGCTGTGCTCACTAGCACTTTCAGGTGATTGAAACTATTTTTCTGTTCACTCTCCCAATGCCACTGTGTTTCTCCTTCCAGCAGCTTCCTGAGTGGTGCAGTCACTTCTGAGAGATTTGGGATGAACTTTGCCATGTACTGTAACATGCCTAAGAACCTCTGTAGGGCTGTTTTGTCCTGTGGCTCAGGCATCTCAAGTATAGCTCTTACTTTTTCTTTGTCCGGTTTCAGTCCATCTTTGCTCAGCACATGCCCTAAGTAGCTGATTTCACTCAAACCAAACTTACATTTGTCTTTGTTCAGTTTCAAGTTTATGCTTCTCAATCTTTCTAACAGCTTTCTCAGTCTCCTGTCATGTGAGTTTTTATCTTCTCCCCACATGAGAATGTCATCCATTACATTTACTACTTCCAATCCTTCCAGATGCTGGAACAAGCACCTTTGAAACACTTCTGGAGCCGATGAAATGCCAAATGGAAGCCTTGTAAAACTGTACCTCCCTAAAGGTGTGTTAAAAGTACAAAGTTTAGAACTGTCATCATCCAGCCGAATCTGCCAAAATCCTTGAATGGCATCTACCACTGAAAATATCTTGGCTCTCTGCATTTCTGCAACAACTTCCTCAATTGATTTAAGAAGGTAGTATTCACTTCTTATTGCTTTGTTTAGATCTTGAGGGTCTATGCAAATGCTAATCTTCTTGTTGGGTTTTATAATTGTCACCATGCTATTTACCCATTCTGTGGGCTTGGTTTGTTTATCTGACTGTGGTGGATTCCAGGAAGACAACCCAGTCCTGTGAATAAATCTTCAATTTGACTCTGAATGTCTGTTGCTATGTTTTCTTTTATTTCATAAATCCTTTTTATTAAACCCAAGATGTTGCACAATTCTCTACCTAGAATTGCACATGCATTTTGATCTATGACATGAAATTCCAGAGTGTAATACTTGTCTTTGTATTGGTGTTCAAGGCATTGCTGACCCAATGGTGACATCTTGTGGCGTGAATACATCACTAGTTTGCATCGTGACTAACTCTAAAATTTAATTTCTGTCAAGCTTCAAAGCATCCAGATCTCTTAGAGGTATGACATTACAATAGCTTTACAACCAGTGTCTTGTTGTTTACCTTGAGAGTTTCAGTCCATGGTTCTGTCATGTTTGCAGTTCTTCCCTCTCATCAATTTGGTACAGCTCAGTCTCTTTCATCTCAATGGTTCCAAGGAACATTTCCTCACCACTTAATCCTGTGTGATCAATTCTATGTATTTTTCATTGTTTTTCTGTTTGCGTACAACTCATACATTTTTTTGCAAAATGGTCCTTTTTGTGACAGACTTTACATATTTGCAGGGCATTTGTTTTGGTTCGTGTTCATAACCATATCCTGTGAATTTTATGCAAGGGCACTTCCGTTTCTTCTTGCAGTGTTTTCAATTGGTTATGACTCACTTCAGCGACCCACTGTCCACTGCTCTCTGTAGAGTTAGGTCGGGTTCTCGTAACAGTCTGCCTCTAATCTGATCATTTGTACTACTACATACAATTCGGTCTCTTATCACTGACTCCGTCAGTTCTCTGAACTTACAATCCTTAGCTTTGTTCTTTAAATCCGTCACATAAGCATCAATAGACTCGGTTTGACCTTGTGATCTTGTAAAGAATAAATGTCTCGGATATGTCAGATTCTTTCGTGGTTCACAGTATTTTGTAAACAGCTCTTTTAATGTGTCAAAATCATCAACATCGTCATCAAATGAAAATGTGTTGAATACCTTGATGGCATCCTCTCCTGCTACATGCAGAAAAGTGGCACACTTTATTTTCTCCGAACTCAAATCTTTGGATCCAACCTCTCCAGTTCTCGGCTAGATTTCCTTCTAGGATCAGAGCTCCCAGGGGTTTCAACTGCTCCATAATTTATCAATTTTGTCACTTCTGAGACCATGTAATGTATATTAATGACGAGACTGCATGTGGTTGAACTGAACTGCTTTACTTCTGTGTCTGTGCATGACAAGAGGTTAAAGAAACACATGAATCATTGTTGATTATTTTACCTGTTGATGAAGCTGAAAAACATGAAATATGGTTTAAAGCAAAGATGATACCAATTAATGAGTTCAGTGAACGTGTCATTAGATGGTTATCAGACACAGCTAAAAATCAAAAAAGCTCTAAAATGAGTGATGATTTTGGTCCTAAAGACAGCGTCTCAAATGTGTCTCATACTACCTCCAAATGCAGCAAACACAGCTCATGCAGCAGTAGGAGTATATCCATTGCATCTGCGTGTATTCAGGCAAAAGCAGAGAAAGCCGCGCTCATGGCACGTGCTGACGCATTAAAACCAAACATGCTATTGAGGCTCAGGAGGAGGAATGACCTCAATTTTGATCCTTCAGGGTCAAAGTGTTTGAATCCCAATGCAAATGAATATGTGCAAGTGAATCCAATGAATACAGCTGGAGCAGCTGGTGTCTCTACATCACAAGTCATAACAGAGAAAAGGATGGAAAGATCAACAAATATTCCACACATTAAAACAACCTGAATTCCATTATTCGGCTCAAATGCAACAAGGCAATAGGGGAGTCCATCAAGTGACATATGTATCACCTCTGCAGGGTGATCCTTTGCTTGAAGTCTTGAGAAGGTAAGAGGAATTAACAACTTATCTTCAGCAGCAAGCAAATCCTCGTATCTTACCTAAAAGGGAGATTCCAGTCTTTGATGGTGACCCATTGCAGAATATTCCATTAATCAGAGCGTTTGAACATGGCATTGAGGAAAACACTACCAATGAAAAGGATTGTTTGTATTTCCTTGGGCAGTTTACTAGGGGACAGTCTAAAGAACTGGTCCGAAGTTGCCAGCATCTGACCTCAGGCAGAGGATATGCAATGGCTAAAGGTTTATTAAGGGGCAGTGGTAGCTCAGCAGTTAAAGGCTCTGGGTTACTGACTGGAAAGTCAGAGGTTCAAGCCCCAACACCACCAAGATTCCACTGTTGGGCCCTTGAGCAAGGCCCTTGACCCTATCTGCTCCAGGGGTGCCATTTCATGGCTGACCCTGCCCCCAGCTTAGCTGGGATATGTGAAAACAAAGAAATTTTACTGTATATATGAAAATGTATAATGTGTGACAATAATAATGGCTTTCATTAAGGGAACATTTTGGCAATGAGTTCAAAGTATCTACTGCCTATTTGGAGAAAGCCTTGGGCTGGCCCATTTTAAAGGTTGAGGATGTGCAAAGTTTACAGGCTTATGCTTTGTTTCTGCATACATGTTGTTATAGTATGGATGAACTTGCATATATGCAAGAACTCAACATGCCCAGCAACATGAAAGTTGTTGTAACAAAATTACCCAAAGGAGAGCAAAGGCTTGTGAGATTATGGAAACCAGTCAAGGCAGAGCAAAGTTCTCACATATTGTGGAGTTTGTTGAAAAACAGGTTAATATGGGATCTGATCCTGTGTTTGGAGATATCCAGGAAAAAAGAGACATTAATAAATTCAACAGCCAGGTATGCAAAACTTTTAGAGGGAATAGTTTTGCTACTGATGTTGTTTCAGTTCCGGCTAAGAAAACCAGCAATGTGTTAGCACAACATGGATAAAGCTCTGTATCTAAGTCTAATGGAAACTGTTTGTTCTGTGCAAATCAACATCCATTGGAAAGGTGTTTTGCTTTGAAGAAAATGACTCCAAGAGACAAAATCGAATTCCTGAAATCCACGGGAACTTGTTTTGGTTGTCTAAAGACAGGACATTTGAGTAAGGAATGTGACAATCGTTTGATTTGCAATAATTGTGAAGGAGCCAGAGGAGAAGTGCAAAGTAGTGTCTGCTCAAACTTGTGGTATTACAGGGGCCGGGAATGAGAGAAGTTTAATGGCAATCATACCGGTTCAAGTGAAATCTATTAAAGGTAACAAATTGACGCAGACATATGCTTTTCTGGACCCGGGAAGCTCAGGTTCTTTTTGTTCAGAACATTTAATGAAAGAACTGAATATGAGTGGTAAGAGGGTCAATATTCTTCTTCGTACTATGGGTCAGGAACAATCTGTGTCCTGCAATGTTATTGATGGACTAGAAATCAGTGGTATCAACACCAATAATTTCTTCTCACTTCCTGCTGTATACACACAGCAGAAGATGCCTGTTAACTCAGAAGACATCATTACTCAAGAGGAGTTATCTAAATGGTCATACTTGGATGAGGATAAGATACCATACATTCAAGCAAGTATTGATTTGCTGATTGGAAGTAATGCTTACAATGTGATGGAACCATATGAAGTAATAAACAGTCATGGTAATGGGCTATTCGCCGTTAAAACCTTATTGGGATGGGTTGTTAATGGGACCATGGAAGGAAACGGTGACCACAAGAATGAAATTGGGCATTCTGCTGTTACTGTTAACAGAATTTCTATTGTTATATTGGAGGAGCTGCTTAACAATCAGTTCAATTAAGATTTCGGTGAAAGGACTGCTGATAAAAGAGAAATGTCAAGGGAAGATCTTCGGTTCATAGACATAATGAACAATACAGTCAAGCATCAAGATGGACATTACAGCCTAAAATTACCATTCAAGTCAGATGATATCTTGTTACCTGACAACCTTTGTGCTGCTAAGCAATGAATTAATGGTTTGAAAAGGAAATTGGAAAGAAACCAATGGTTTCATGAGAAGTATACTCATTTTCTTACTGATGTTGTACATAAAGGTTATGCAGAGGAGGTGCCAGCTCACCAAAAACATAGTGTGGATGGCAGAGTTTGGTATATTCCTCATCATGGGATGTTTCATCCTAAGAAGGGATCATTGAGAGTCGTGTTCAACTGTGGAGCAACATATAAAGGGACATCACTTAATAGTCAAATATTGCAAGGTCCTAACCTTACTAATTATTTGGTAGGTGTATTACTGAGATTCAGGCAAGAACCAGTAGCCTTCATAGCTGACACTGAAGCAATGTTTCATCAAGTCAAAGTGGCTGAGGAAGATGTGGATTTTCTTCATTTTTTGTGGTGGCCTGATGGAGAATTGACTAGAGAACTCAGTACATTCAGGATGATGGTTCATCTTTTTGGAGCCACGTCTTCTCCAAGCCGTGCTTGCTATGCCTTGAAACAGACAGTGAAGGACAACCAAGCAGATTTTCCAGCAGAGGTAATTGAAACCATCAACAACAACTTTTATGTGGATGACTGTTTAAAGAGCGTCTCTTCTGAGGAAGTGGCCATCTCTATGATTAAAAATCTCACTGCTCTCTGTCAGAAAGGAGGTTTCCGTTTAACAGAATGGATCAGCAACAGTCGCAAAGTTTTGCAGTCAGTTTCTGAGGAGCACCGAGCTAAGGATATACAGCAGCTAGATCTGGATCAAGATAAATTGCCTGTTGAAAGAGTTTTAGGTCTTCAATGGAGTGTGGAGACCAACACCTTTCAATTTAAGATTTCTTTGAAAAATCAACCATGTACAAGCAGTGGTATTCTATCTGTAGTAAGCTCTGTCTATGATCCTATGGGATTTTTAGCACCACTTATTCTGCCTGTTAAAGTGCTTTTGCAGGAGTTGTGCGGACAGAACTTGGGCTGGGATGATGCCATACCATCAGTCCTCCAGAAGCAATGGAAACATTGCAACTTTGTCCAATTCGAAAATCCAGAGTTCCAGGTGAGCAGATGTTTTAAACACCTGGATTTTGGACTACCCACTCATGCTTGTCTACATCACTTTGTTGATGCTTTCGAAGTTGGATATGGTACAGTCACCTATCTTAAGATGCAAAATAGTGCAAGCATGGTACATGTAGCTTTCTTGTTGGGAAATGCTAGAGTAACACCGTTGAAACTGGTGACCATACCTCATTTGGAACTAACAGCGGCTGTCTTGGCAGTCAAGGTTGACATCATGTTGAAGGAGTTGCAACTCCCATTGGAAGATTCAGTCTTTTGGACTGACAGCACGACTGTCCTTAACTACATTAGGAACAAGAGCAAACGGTTTCATACATTCATTGCTAATAGAGTATCTTTCATAGGAGATGCGACACAACCTCAACAGTGGAGATATGTTCCTACTAAAGAAAATCCAGCAGACGACGCATCTTGTGGACTGAAGGTGGAACATGGGTTGATGGTGCTAGCTTTCTTTGGAAGCCAAATGACACATTGTTTCTCACAAGTGATCTGACTTTGAATGATGATGACCCAGAGGTTAAAAAGGAGTTGAAGGTAAATGCTATGATCTTGCAGAATAGACAGAACGCCACAAATCGACTTATCAATTACTTCTCAGAATGGAAACATCTAAAGGTTGCAGTTGCCTGGTACCTGAAACTGCAGAAACTTCTGATGGAGCTGAGTCGTAAAATAAAGGAGATATCTTTAGAGCAGATTAAAAACGTTGCTGTAGATGCAAAATTACAGGAATGTAGAGGATCTGTCTAAGGCTGAGATTAACATCGTTCATTTCAGTCAACAGGAACAATTCCAAGAGGAAATTGCTGAGCTCAAGGATGGAAGGATTGGAGTCAAAAGAAATAGTACTGTTTACAGTTTGGATCTTGTATTACATGATGGATTGTTAGTAGTTGGAGGAAGACTAGATAAATCAGCCATGCCCATTGAAACGAAACATCCCATCTTGTTATCTAAAGATTAGTATGTGTCATCAATTAGGTCATGGTGGCAGAAACCAGACGCTTTCCAAGCTCCGGTACAAGTATTGGATTACAAATGCTAATTCTGTTGCAAGAGAGATTATTTCCAAATCTATAAATGCGTTAAAGGGAAATTGGGTTAACAAAAGATGGCAGACCTTCCATTGGAAAGGATTAACCCTGATCTACCACCTTTTACCAACGTAGGAGTGGATTTCTTTGGCACCATCAAAGTAAAAAGAGGAAGGAGTAAAGTGAAACGCTATGGAATGATATTCACTTGTATGGCAAGTAGAGCAGTCCATTTGGAAATGGCGTACTCGCTAGATACAGATTCATGTATCAATGCTTTACGCAGATTTGTCTGTCATCATGGAGAGGTGTCTCATATGAGGTTGGATAATGGAACGAATTTCATCGCCGCTGAGCGGGAGTTAAAGGAGGCTCTCACTGGATTAAACAACGAAAAGATTCAAAGGGCCTTACTGCAGAAGGGAGTTCAGTGGAGCTTTAACCCTCCTACAGGTTCTCATTACGGAGGAGTATGGGAGCGTATGATTCAAATGGTGAGACAAATTCTTTGTGCAGTCCTTTGACAAACATTGGATGACGAAGCACTGCAAACTGTCTTGTGCGAAGCAGAAGCTATTTTGAATGATAGACCTATTTCTAAACTATCCAATGATCCTAGTGATCTGGAAGCCCTCACTCCAAATCATATCCTGCTTATGAGAGGAAATCCTGCATTGCCACCTGGCTTGTTTGAAAGATCTGATCTTTATGCCAAAAGGAGATGGAAACAAGTGCAATATATTTCTGATCTCTTCTGTAAAAGATGGGTATGAGAATACCTACTGTAGGGCTTTACTGGTTGTTTAGATCAGTGTTACTATCAGAAATAATAATTATTTCTGTAGTTATTAATCAATATTTAAATTAATTAATTGGATCTAACTCATTAAAACCTCATATGGGACTCCAGTAAATGTAGTGTGCTACGTTTAGGAGCAAGTTTGGTTATTAGCAATAATTAATAATTATCAAAGATAATTAATAATTATTAAAAGCAATAGAACATTGATGAGAATGAACGTTAGCTTTTTTTTAATCCTTTAAATCAACAGTTATCAAAGATAATTGTTAATTGTTAACGTTGATGAAACATTAATTAAAATTAACACTAGCTTATTGATCATTCAAATTCAATCAAAGATAATTATCAATTATCAAAAATCAATAGAATATTAATAAGGATTAACATTGACGGGGCACCACCTTGGAATCAGGGACTAATAACTGAATATTAAAACAGTCTCAATATTAGATTGTTTTCTTAGGAAAATCGACATCCGAAGAATATCGATTTTCGGGAAAATAAAACAATGAATGAAGGTTTGAATCCGAGCACTGACATCCCGTCAGCATGACACAGGCGTATGCAAAACAAACCAAAACACTTCTCTTTGTAATATAAACAAAGTTTATTTATGCAGTAATATCAATTAATAATTAATACAATGCAGTCAATAAACTTCCGACTTACAACTACAAACTAAACAGTGATATGATTAGATATGGAAATAAAATAATCCTATAACACATAAGGTGTGTGTGTGACAGTGTGTGTGTGTCAGTGTGGTTAGTGAGAGAGAGAGAGAGAGAGATTATAAAGCTGATTTCGCGATAGCTGGAGATAAAGCAGCCGTGTTCATCACTCAGAGACGCGGTTTTATGAGCGGGGCTCGTAAAAGTCCTGCGTTATTTGACTCTAATGGATGAACTCAGTTTCTGTCACACCCGCAATGGCGAAAATGCACAACAATCCAATTTGGTTGGACCACAATACAGCAAAACAAATTTGTGATAATTAATACCCTGAGTATTAATAATGAGCGGACATGGCGGTCCGTAAACTATACAAGCAAAAACCTTGAAACACAAGAATAACACACTATAATATTCTATCTCTGCCCAGACGTAAACCTCTTACTTGAATCGCATGAGGACACAGGTAGAATGTGTTTTCCTCCGTCCTGTAACTTTGACCCGGTTCCTTGAAGCTCGTGTGATGACGGGAGGCCGTTTCCTCGTGCTGTCGGCGGGCGGTACGGCTGTTGATTCTCAGAGGGCGGTACGGCTGTTGATTCTAGGCGGGCTGGCGGAGAACTCAGAAATGTCGACTTGATTGAAGATGGAAGAGAAATCTTTAATCTCTTCACTTCTGTAGGCCAACGGATGAAGATGCGAATTGCTCGGCGGTCTCCTTCGGATCCGTTAGAGTGTTCGGTTGAACACAGAGTAATCTCAACTCGTCCAGCGAGATGGAGATTGTATGGCTACAGTTTCAAGTCGGACATTACTTCCTTATACCACGAGGCTGCACCGGAGAGCAGCAAAAAGCTACGTCCGTATTCGGTGAACAAAGTCGCTGGAAGCAACTCTGGAAGCATTTCAGAATTATTTGAAGTCCTGATGATGTCATGTTTGAGGGACGTTCTGTGGTGTGCCTCATCCAATAGGAGTTGAGAGCTCGATCCTTTAGAGGGCAAGGCTTCATGGATCTGTAGTCTGTTTTGGACTCCCTTTGTTTGATTTTGGCGCGATTTTATCAGTAAAATTTACGACTTAGAAGGTGGGGGCTTGAGTTATGTTTTTATGACTGTTAGGCCTGCCTTTGTCTTCTATCTGAACACATGAGGCCCAACACTACCCTTGTTGCAAAAATGACAAATGTGGAATAAGGAACATAGAAACTTGAATCCTGGAGACATCGTGATTATTGCTGATTCTACAGCACCACGTGGCTCATGGCTACTTGGAAGAGTTGTGGAGACTTACCCAGACAACAAAGGTTTAGTATGTTCAGTAAAGGTTCAAACCAAAAGTAACATTTTGGAATTTTAACAAACTTTGCCTTCTATTAGAAGCAACAGACTAAACTAGGGCATACAGTATTTTGTTTGGTGTTTGAATTTTTTCCTATATACATTTGTACAAAATATTGAATGAGTAAGTATGGAGTATGTATGATTTTGTAACTGTTATGTCAATGTGCCATAAGCAATTAAGGGGCCGGTGTGTAGGAACCATTTTGCTGTAATACTGTGGTTAACCTTTGGGTGGCAGTATATTGAAATGTATAAATAGGCACACATGGGATAGAAGGGCAGGTGTTTCTGGGAACGGAGGAAGCACACAGTTTTTGACCGTGATCATGCTTGTAAACGTGAACAGGTGTGATCAGGCGTGAAACGTGCTTGAACATATGCTTTACCATGTGTGTGACCATGAATGTGAAATTAAGCATATATGTATTTCACCGTGTTTGATTTGGATTGTATTTTACTTGATTGTATTCAGTGATGTAAAGCTCGGGATTGGCTTGAACATATTGGAATTGTGGAACTAACAAATGACGACTTCAACCTACTGGTGAGATACATTTGTAAACTGTTCCTTTCTACACATAAAAGACAAACAAAGAGTAACGAAGAGAACATTTGCTTTATTGAGTCAATTACTTGCTCACTCTTCGAACCCATTTCACCTCTGGCTTTAATGGAAAGCCGCTACAATATGAAAAGTTATGACATCTCTTATACTTCATCCGTTAGCCAGAATTTTGACAATATTTTTACATCTAGATGGATCAGGGAAATTGGATGGTAACTCTTACACTTGCTTGGATCTTTGTCCTTTTTAAGGATCAGACTAATCTGGGCTTGTGTCATGGTTGGCGGAAGCTTTCCATTCTTTAATGATTCCATATAAACTTCTAACAAAAGTGGAGCCAATTCTGTACCATAAGATCTAAATTCAGTGGCAAGACCATCTGACCCCGGAGCCTTACCTTGCCAAGCTCTTCCAAAGTTATCTCGGAATCAAGAGAATTTTTTTTGCTCAGTCGTCAGTTTAGGGAGTTCTAATGGTTCCTCAAAGTTCCTAATATCTTCATCAGTAGACGAAGACATGGAACTATAAAGATCAAGATACATTTTTTTAAAAGCATTATTAATATCAACGGCCGTGGTAAATATTTCCCCACCAGCAGATTTCACTGAGGGAAAGGTAGAAAAAGACTCTCTCTGCTTTATGTATCTAGCCAAAAGCTTCCCTACTTTGTCCCCCAACTCAAAGTATGACTGTCTTGCCCTGAATAGCTAAAACTCCACCTTCCATGATAAAATAGTATTATATCTGTATTTCAATCGGGTCAATTCTCTGAGGCCATCAGACGACATTTAGCGCTTCAGCTCTGCCTCGGCACTTTTAATATTCCCTTCCAACTCCACAAATTCTCTTGCTTTGGATTTTTTGGTGAATGATGCATACTGTATGATCCGGCCCCTAAGAACCGCCTTAAGTGCCTCCCAAGCCACGCCCACAGAGGATATTGAGGACCAGTTGGTCTCCATATAAACATTAATTTCAGCCTTTAACATTTGTTGAAAATCAGGATTTTGCAAAAGGGATATATTAAAGTGCCAACTGTATGATTTATTTTTCTCCGTATGTGGCAACACCTCTAAATTCACCAGGGCGTGATCTGAGACTTAGATGTTTCCAACAGAGCAATCAACAACAGATGAAATGAGTGACTTAGATATTTAAAAAAAAATCAGTTCTAGAATAAATCTTATGGACTGTTGAAAAAAATGTATAGTCCCTACCAGATGGGTTCAGCGGTTTGCAACATCCCTTCAAGATCTATAAAAAAGCCCAGGTCATCAACATTAAGTGCATAGATATTAGCCAAAATCAACATTTGCCCCTGAATTTCTGCAAAAACAATAATGACTCTTCCTTATTTATCTTTAATCTGTTTGAGTCATTTAAATTGTAGATGCTTACTTATCAATGTAATGACTCCCCTGCTCTTACTTGAGCC
Organism: Myxocyprinus asiaticus; assembly: GCF_019703515.2. NCBI lineage: Eukaryota > Metazoa > Chordata > Actinopteri > Cypriniformes > Catostomidae > Myxocyprinus > Myxocyprinus asiaticus. The sequence goes on along the minus strand of NC_059370.1, from coordinate 7,125,450 downwards.
AGCACTAAAGAAAACATGTCCACACCATATCTTCCCAAATTGTTCAGCTTCTTGTGGGGAAAGATGTGTTTCTTGAAGAAACACTATATCATATTTCTTACATTTAAGAAAAGAAATAACCTTCCTTCTTTTTATGGGGTGTCCCAACCCATTCACATTCCATGTGGAGAGAGACAATCCACTCATATTAATATTTGACATTTGACATATTAGAAAAAATTGATTGTGTGTCAAAAACAATATTATAAAGACCACATTCCAACATTAGTGTAACAATCAAACCCCAAACCTCCCCCCAAACCAAACAAACAGAAAAAATAAAAACGTGCACATTAACCCCACGCACGAAAGTGCCAACTGGCGTCCATCCCTCTAAACTCAAACTCTGGCCTAAGAGAGCCCCTGTGACAACTTCAGTCGGATTGCCCAAATCCAGTGTTTCTGTACAGATTTTGTAGACAGAATTACATAACAAAAAATAATCTATAAAACAAACTCCAGCCAATAAGCGGAATAAACACAAAAAACATGTAGATTCATCCACATAACTGTTCCTCCACAGAACAAGCTCCAGCCGCTAGCACAAAAAAAAAAAAAAAAAGTTCAGTTTCCTCTGACAGTCAAATGAATGTTCAGCCACTAGGTGGAACCAGCACAAAAAGAAACAAAGAAGGCGCACAGTTTCCTCGGGCACTCGAGTGTATGTTCAGTGAGTTAGGCCCATTAAACAACAACATGAAAATCACCAAAGGGCTTACTCACTCCAATGTTTTTATGTAGGACAGTGCTTGCTTTGGGCATGTAAATTATCTTCGGCTATCCTTGGCATCTATTCTCAGCTTGGCCAGAAACACCAGAGCAAACGTGATCTTCCGTTGATGTAAGAGTTTCTTGCATTCCTTGAATTGATCACGTTTCTCTCTTGTTGAATTCGCAAATCCTGGGAACAAGAAAATGCTGTGGTTCTTCCAAGAAAACCTTCCTTTGCTCCTCGCCTCACGTAATACAAGATCTTTATCGGATGATCTCCAGAAATTTGGCCAGAATTGATCGGGGCCTGTCTCCCTCTGCGGATCTGCGAGCCGGGACCCTGTTAGCTCGCTCGATTTCCAGCTTATGGCCTGTTATGTTGAGCAGACTTGGGAAGAGCTCGTTTAGGAATCTCACCATATCTCTGCCCTCTTCATGCTCAGGAATTCCAACAATTCAGATGTTGTTTCATCGATTATGATTCTCCAAATTCTCCAGTTTTTCCCAAACGCGCTGCAAGTCTGTCTTGGTCTCTAGCGGATTAGCAGCTAATTTCCTCTCCGATAACTCCAGATAATCTATCCGTTTATCGATGTCCGACAATCTTGTAACCAACTCAGAGTATTTTGCCTCCATGGAAGTAATCGATCTATGTATTACAGCCAAATCCTCCAAGTCTGCGATGACTTTCACCAGCATTGCAGACATACTCGCCAGCTGACGTTGAATTTCTCCCACTGCACCATCCAAACCGAGTCCCTGGTCTGCGGGCCTGTCTGGGGTATCAGCTTGAGCACGTAAGTGTCTTTTAATATCTCCAGAGCCCGAGGATTTTGAATTCTTTGACATATTGTCTTCATAAAACAGTAAAGAATCAGGGTGTATCGAGTGGTCACGTGACACCATGCGAGGAGCAGAAGTATAAATGATGAGCTCTGTGCACTTTGCTAGTTTTTAATTTTTTTTGTATCATAAACTGGTGAGATTCGATACACCCTGCTATATATCTGTTCTTTGAAGTCAACATGTCAAAGAATTCAAAATCCTCGGGCTCTGGAGATATTAAAAGACACTTACATGCTCAAGCTGAAACCTCTGACAGGCCTGAAGACCAGGGACTCGGTTTGGATGGTGCGGCGGGAGAAATCCAGTCATCGGAGAGGGAATTTGCTGCTAATCCACTAGCGACCAAAGTTGATTTGGAACGCATTTTGGAAAAACTGCAGGATTTGGAGAACCGCAACAGGCAAAACAACATCCGAATTGTTGGAAATCCTGAGCATGAAGAAGGCAGAGATATGGTGAAATTCCTAGACGAGCTCTTCCCAAGTCTGCTGGACATAACAGGCCATAAACTGGAAATTGAGCGAGCTCACGGAGTCCCGGCTCGGAGATCAGCTGAGGGAGACAGGCCCCGATCAATTCTGGCCAAATTTCTGAGATCATACGATAAAGATCTTGTGTTACGCGAGGTGAGGAGCAAAGGAACACAATATTTTCTTGTTCCCAGACTTTGCGAATTCGACAAGAGAGAAACATGATCAATTCAATGAATGCAAGAAACTCTTACATCAACGGAAGATCGCTTTTGCACTGATGTTCCCGGCCAAACTGAGAATAGATACTAAGGATGGCCGCAAAATATTTACATGCCCACAACAAGCCTTGTCTTTCAAAGAAACAATGGGTGAGTAAACCATTTGGTGATTTTCATGTGGCCCCTGAGTGGATTGACTCGACTGTCTGAGGAAGCTGGGCGCCATTTTGTTTCTTTTTGTGTTGGTTCCGCCTAGTGGCTGGAGTTTGTTTTGTGTAGTAACACTCCTTCAAGACACTTTTGCATCAACAGAAGGTCGCTTTTACACTGATGTTCCCGGCCAAGCTGAGAATAGATACTAAGGATGGCAGCAAAATATTTACATGCCCACAAAAAGTGATGTCTTCCATAAAATCAATGGACTGAGGAAGACATGGTGTGTTTCTCATGTGGCCCCCGAGTGAACTTGACTCACTCAATATACTCTTGATCGTCGGAGGAAGCTGGGTGTCTTTTTTTGTTTCTTTTTGTGCTGGTTCTGCCTAGCGGCTGAAGTTTGTTTTGGGGAATAACACTCCTTCGGGACAGTTTGTGGATGAATCTGCTCGTTCTTTGTGCTTATGCCTCCTATTGGTTGAAGTTTGTTTTGTGGAGTATTTTTTGCAGGATATTGGAATGATTACGTCATCTGCTGAACTCATGAAACAGCCGGCTCACTGAATATTCATTGGACTGCCTGAGAAAACTGAACGTCTTTTTTGTGTGTGTGTGTGTGTGTGTGTGTGTGTGTGTGTATGTGTGTATGTGCTGGTCCGCTAGAGGCTGGAATTTGTTTTGTGGAGGAACACACCTTCGATACAATTTTGTGAATTAATCTACACGTTCTTTGTGTTTATTCTGACTATTGGCTGGAGTTTGTTTTATAGACTATTTTCTGTTATGTAAATCTGTCTCACAAAATTTGTACAGAAGCACCGGACTTGAGCAATCCTACAGCAAAGTTGTCGCGGGGACTCTCGAAGGCGTACATGGACTTTAGAGGCATGGACGCCGTTTGGCGTGGAAGGCATTTAAGGTGGTTCTTAGGGGTTGGATCATACAGTATGCCTCATTCATAAAAAAATCAAAAGCACGAGAACTCATGGAGTTGGAAGGGAATATTAAAAGTGCCGAGGCAGAGCTGAAGCACCAAATGTCATCTGATGCCTCAGGGAATTGACCCGATTTAAATACAGATATAATACTATTTTGTCGCGGAAGGTGGAGTTTTGGTTATTCAGGGCAAAACAGACATACTTTGAGTTGGGGGACAAAGCAGGGAAGCTTTTGGCTAGATATATAAAGCAGAGAGAGTCTTTTTCTACCATTCCCGCAGTGAAATCTGCTGGTGGTGAAATCTTTACCTCAGACATTGATATTGATAATGCTTTTAAAGAATTCTATCTTGATCTCTATAGTTCCACGTCTTCATCTACTGAAGTTTGTGGAACCATTAGAACTTCCTAAACTGACAACTGAGCAAAACAATTCTCTTGATTCTGAGATAACCTTGGAGGAGCTTGATGAGGTAATTAAGGCCCTGCCTACAGGCAAGGCTCTGGGGCCGGATGACTTTGCTGCTGAATTTTTTAGATCTTATGCTACAGAACTGGCTCCACTTTTGTTAGAAGTTTATACAGAATCATTAAAGAATGGAAAGCTTCCACCAACCATGACACAAGCCCAAATCAGTCTGATTCTTAAAAAAGACAAAGATCCAAGCGAGTGTAAAAGTTATCATCCAAGTTCCCTGATCTAGCTAGACATTAAAATATTGGCAAAAAATTTTGGCTAACCGTTTAAGTAAAGTTATGACATCTCTTATACATATAGATCAGGTAGGGTTTATTCGGGGCTGCAGCTCTTCTGATAACATTAGGCGTTTCATCAATATAATGTGGTCAGTGGTGAATGATCAGACTCCGGTCGCTGCCATTTCACTTGACGCCAAAAAGGCGTTTGATATGGTAGAATGGGATTATCTTTTTAAGATTAGGGAAATATACGGGTTCGGGAATACTTTTATTGGATGGATTAAGTTGCTTTACAGACACCCTGTAGCGGCGGCACAAATAAATGGTTTAATTTCAGATTATTTTACTCTGGATAGGGGCACCCGGCAGGGTTGCCCTCTTTCCCCATTATTGTTCTGTCTTGCCCTGGAACCATTAGCAGCCGCGATAAGAAAGGAGGATGATTTTCCAGGGGTGGTCTATGCCTTGCCTCCACAGAATTATTCATTCCTTTTCTAAGTTCTCAAGATACAGAGTTAACTGGTCTAAATCCGAAGCTCTGGCTCTGACAGCATACTGCCCAGTAATGGCCTTCCAGCCGGGCACCTTCCAGTGGCCCAAACAGGGCATTAAATATTTGGGCATTTTATTCCCGGCAAATTTGTCTGATTTAGTTGGATTCCTTAATAAAAAGGTTTTCGAGCGATGTGGGTAGGTGGGCTTCATTACATTTATCTATAATTGGTCTATGAAGGTTAATGTTATTAAAATTAATTGTATTCCAAAATGTAACTACCTGTTACAATTTCTCCCTAAAGATGTCCCCCTCTCTTACTTTAAGCAATTTGATAGCATAGCGAAGTCCTTCATTTGGAATGGTAAGTGTCCTAGATTACATTTTAACAAGTTACATAGACCGACTGACAAAGGTGGGCTAGGCCTACCCAAGATTTTGTTTTATTATGCATTCGGTCTCAGACATTTGGCTCACTGGTCGCTTCCACCTGAGAGAGCCCCTCCTTGGTTTTGTATTGAACAGGAAGTTCTTGCCCCTATTTCAGCATTGCAAAGCCTTTCTATCAAATTAATCGGAGAAGTTAAGTTACACCCTGTTATCTCACATTTGCACTCGGTATGGACAAAAGTGTCCAGAGTGTTTAATTCGGACATTTATTTAAATATTGCCTCAAGCATATGGCTGAACCCTAAATTATATATTGATAAATCCCCTTTCTGCTGGTCAGAATATATTGTGAGGGGGTTGCTACACTCAGTGACATATATGTGAGTGGAGTGTTGAGATCATTTGATCTCATCACGCTGCGCCACCTGCTCTGTATTGTTTTTGGGAGTAGCATACACCCCACTAAAGCAGCAGATACTCTGGGAGAGGTGATTACTGCTTTTGGAAAAGGTCATGAGGCATCAGTGTATTACTTCCTGTTAATTCAGAGTCTGGGGGATGGAGCTTTAACTTCTATCAAGAGATTATGGGAGAAAGATTTAAACTTGGTATTGGCGGAGGGAGTGTGGGCTAGGATTCTAAAAAATGTGAAGTCTGTATCTAGAGATGCAAGGGTGCACCTTATGCAGTTCAAGATTTTACATAGATTCTATTGGACCACCTCTAGACTGTACAGGCTTGGTCTTAAAGACACACCTACCTGCTGGTGATGCCAATCGGAGGATGGAGACACAACCCATGTATCTTGGGGGTGCTTTAAGATCCAAGGGTTTTGTTTGAGGGTTCAGAACTTTGTATGTGACGTCTTGGGCACTCGGGTTCGTTTTGCCCCAGACTCTGTATTTTGGGAGATGGGGCAGTAATCAATGTGGAGAATAAACATGTGGAGGATTGGGTCACAACCTGTGTTATGGTCGCAGACAGGTGATTTTGAGGGGTTGGAAGTCAGTTGGAGCGCCGCGTTTCAGGAGTGGTTTGCTGGAAAATGGGGTGGATATTTAGCGTTCTTGGAGGGTTCTCGGGTGGAATAGTGGAGAGAGAGTCAGTGTGTGTGATTTTTATACACTACCGGTTAAAAGTTTTGAAACACTTACACATTCTTTATTATAATTTGTTTTCATATTTTAGAATAATTATAAAGTCATCAAAATTATGGAATAACATAAATGGAACTATGGGAATTATGTTGTGACTAAACAAAATCCAAAATAAATCAAAACTGTGTTATGTACTCTTGACATTTTCTCAACCAACTTCTTAAGGTATCACCCTGGGATGCTTTTTAAACAGTATTGAAGGAGTTCCCATCTATGTTGGGCACTTATTGGCTACTTTTTGTTATTATTTGGTCCAAGTCATCCATTTCAAAAACTTTTTTTATATATATATAAAATTTTAGTTTTATAATGAAATAAATTAGTATGGTGGCACAATTATATTTTTGTCTACAAAACTAATTTCAAACATTTAAGCATACGCCTTCAGATCAAAAGATTTTTAAGATCATGAGAAACATTTCAGTCAAGTGTTTCAAAACTTTTGACCGGTAGTGTATATATGTTTTTTTTCCTCTCTTTATTAGTTGTTTGGTTTTTGTTTTTGTTTTCTTTTGTATGTGTTCATGTAAGACCACAGGGGTGTTTGTTGAGGTTCAGGGTGGGGTTGGGGATGGGGAGGAGGAGGGGTGGTAGTGTTAAAAGTTGATTTTGTTTATTTATGTTATGTTTTTCTGTGTTTTAATAAAAAAATTAATCATAAAAGAATCAGGGTGTATCGAATCTCACTGGTTTATGACATAAAAAGAATTAAAAACTAGCAAAGTGTGCAGAGCTTGCCGCTCACATGTCCGACCCTCGCATGGCGTCACGTGACCCACCAATTCTGAATACATTGTTATAAATCCTGAATATATTGTCATAAATCTGAATATATTGTTATGAATCCTGAATACATAGTTATAAATCTGAATATATAGTTATAAATCTTGAAAATACTGTATATAGTTATTAACCTGAATATATAATTGTAAATCTAAATATATAGTTTAAATCCAAATGTATTATAAATCCTGAATATATAGTTATAAGTCTGAATATTTATTTGTTAATCCGTATATATAGGTATAAATCAGAATAGATATAAATCCTGAATATATTGCTGTAAATCAGAATAAATACTTATCAATCCAAATATATCATTTTAAATCTGAATATACTGTATAGTTATGAATCTTAAAATATACTATTCAGATTTATAATTAGATATTATGTATAACATAGGATTTTCTAATGAAACATTTGAGCGTTTAGGTGTAAATAAAGCTCCCAGTATCTGCCGATATTTTGGGGATTTATAGACAGACCTCTCTCCTGTTCTATCTTCAGAAAATGGTTAATGCCATTGAGGCAGGTGTGGATCCCAGAAGCACATCAAATTTCAGCAGCAGATGGGATCTCTCCAATGCTTTCTTCTTCTGTGGGACCATAATCACTACCATCGGTGAGACAGACACACTTTTATAATCAGAATAGGTCAAATCATCTTGTGAGACCAACATCCTTCATCCTATCCTTCCCAGGCTTTGGAAATATCTCCCCTAAGACGAAAGGTGGTCAGTTGTTCTGTATATTTTATGCCCTGGTGGGGATCCCCATGTTTGGCATACTGTTAGCAGGGGTCGGAGACCACCTGGGCACGCTGCTGCGGAGAACGGTGGCAAAGATAGAGACTCTGTTCCTGGTGAGTGCTCTCAAATATTCAGATTAGCAGTGATCATTATGAATTAAGAAATTAAATATTTAGCATATTATATTCATAATTCAAGTCAAAGACCAGAGATAGACCAGTTATAACAGATTACTTTTGGGTTTTGAAAGTATGAGCAAAAGTAAAAGTGGTGTTTGCTAAGGCACATTTTAATAATCTAACTATGTTTGTTTTCTTCCAAACAGCACAATGGTGTGAAGCCCACCAGTGTCCGTATAATCTCTGCTGTCTTCTCCATCCTGATTGGATGCTTAATCTTCATTGCCATGCCGACCATGGTGTTTCAGGAAGTAGAGAGCTGGAGTTTATTGGAAACAGGATATTTTGTAGTGGTCACCCTGACAACGGTGGGCTTCGGGGACTATAATGGCAGGTGCACAGATAATGAAGCCCACATACGATAATCATCAATATATATAATTTAGTTCAAAATGTCACGTGACACCATGATAATTGAGTTAAGGATAAGGATATTATATTATGTCTGGTATGCAGGGAGTTTTGTGGTTACTGGATCCAGACAGCCATGAATTTACAGCTATTTATATAATCTATTTAAGCTAATTATAAAATTTTTAAACCTTGACACTAATTATAACTAAATCTGTAGCTATAACAGAAAACCAGAACATTCATCCTCCTGATAAAATGTCTTATCTGTCAGAATCTTGTGAGATGTTAGTGTATAATTATAATATAGCAGATGCTTTTATCCAAAGTCACTTTTATTTTTATTCAACAGAGCACAACAGTCTGGTTCTGGAAGTAAAAATCCCATTGATTTTTCTCCCTGGACAAATTGATATTGGCGATACCTTCTAAACCGTTAAGACAGACCTATCGTGAGCTCCGAGGTTGTTATAGATGGTATATACTTCTGTTATTTCAAAGATTTTTATTTTATTTTATCGTGTTTAATAGCTAAATTTCTGGTAAACAACTATACTACCCATGATTCTACAGAGAAAGATCCACCAATCAGAGAATAGTATCAAACAAAGCCCGCCAAAAGAGCTCTACAGCGACAGCCCATTTTTTATGATGCAATCGAGACACTGTCTCTACACTCTCAAACAGCTTATATATTTGTATTTATCAGAATATTTTGCAATAAACTTAAAATATATTGTTTCCATTCTTATAATCAACTTTAAACAAATCATTTTATATTTTTCATCCTTTTAAATTTTATTTCATTTTCACAATGCTTCATGGGACTGTAGTTAATTCTCTCATTAAAGATGTTAAGTACACAATCTTGTACCTTTGCCTTTTTTAAACACTTTTTTGCTTAAATTAAGGATTTTATGAAATCTAAATGGAAAAAATGAAAGGGAAAAACACTTCTGGAACCAAGACGGCTGGAAAAGTAGGCAGGCATTGTTGCTCTATACAGCTTAAGATCTATCGACACCATCAATGGCATGCTGTCGATTACCACAGAAAATAATTTTGAGTCAACTCTTTTTTGTAAAAAAAGAAGAAAAACCGTGTGCAGTAATAAACTTACAGTGGAAGTCTGTGGGACAATGCATTGCACTGGGATAAATGTTAAAATTGAGAAAGTAATAAAAGTAAGTATATTTCTAAAGTAAAAGATATAAAATGTATGCATATTAACATGAGACTAGTGTGATAGAATCACTTTTTGTGTGTCAAAGTTATTTCCAGTCTTTCTAACTCATGATACGATCATGTAAATTCAGTATTACAATAACTTTTGATACATGATATGTTATGCACAAGGATGCAATAAATGGAGGTGACTTAATTATCTGTAAAGCACGTTAAGCTGGCACCACACTAGTCGATTCTTTTATATAACTGCCAGCCAGACGGAGGGAGATGGAGCTCAAATTAGCGTCTACCAGCGGGAGGTCATTAATCTCTTGACCGTCTGGTCTCCCTGCTGAGTTAAAGGCTCTGACAACTGGAAAAGCAGATTAAACTTGTTAGAAAAAAGCATTCTGTCACCGAGGCGGGGTCTTGTGTTCTCTTCAAGTGACCAATAAGCTTCTTCATTTACTGAAGAAATGACAAGATGTCAAGCTGATCTGAGCGTTTTCATCACACTCAGCTGCATATGATCACAAATGTTGATTGTAATCCAAAGTCATTCTGTCACCAAGCATTTTTTTTCACACTAAAATGACTTGTGAAATCAGAAAGTGGAGGCACAACAGTCTGTTTTTATTGAACGTAAATTCTTTACTCACTTAAAGCTGCATATGGACATACAGCAAGCCTTGAGGGGATAAATGTGCAACCACACATTCACAGGGTAAAGTTACTCCACGAATCCCATCTTAAATCACTCTTACAGTTGTTTGTTTATGCGGTACTCCTGCTGTTATTTTGTGAGCTCAAAATGACAGGGAATCAAAGAGAGAGAGTTGCAGTCAATTGGTATGTTTGTCACCCCTCCAGCATTCTGAATTTGCAAGTGTGTCATTCCTTTGCCTGAAGAGAGAGAGATACCAGCAGACAAAGATCTCAGCAAAACATTCGGTAAGAGTGACACCCTCTGCCGAAATCGATTTGTTTGGAGTCGGCTAGTGTGATGCCAGCTTTACATGGAGCAAACACTATACCCACAGAAAATATGTTGGTAACGCATAACTTAAAGTTCATCCACCTAGAAAAGTAGTCCCACTGCTAAAAGAACGATTAAAAATGTCCCGGATACTTGCGTAACCTCCATTCCCTGATGGAGGGAACAAGACGTTGTGTCGATGTAGTGACACTAATTGGGAGCCCAAGACACCTCTGGTCTTTGATAAAAAGCCATTTTATACATACAGGTATAAAAGGAGCTGGTATGCAACCACTCATTCAGATTTTGTACTGAGGAGCCAAGACAAGGTCCCGGCCATTTCAGCGGATAGTTCAGCTTTATGGCAGGAGGGACACAACATCAGGGAACGGAGGTTACGCAAGTAACCAGGACGTTCCTTATCTGTCACTCACTCGATGTTTTGTCGATGTAGTGACACTAGGGGTCCCTATACGAAACACCGCAACTGGCTGAACTGTGTTACGTAAACTGGTGGTGTGTGACGGGCAGACCACTGTGAGCCTCGTAGCCAGCGCACCAGGCCAACACGTAACCTCCCCCACACTGTTATGAGTGTCGAATGGCCCTTTGGGGACAAGTCGACTACCCAAAAGATAGAGACGGGCTAGCCCAGTCGTGGCCTCTTATCCCTTTTTTTTTGTCTCTCCCCCCAAAAAAAGGGAATTAACTGACTGGGGCCACCAGGTCTAGTCGGGGGGGTGTCCCTCCCAAGGGGAAGACACTGCGGAGACCACACCCTGCCCAGAGAGAGGGGGGTATTTAAGTGGAAATATGTCACATGGTCTTGCCGAGCTTTGTCGGAAGTATGCCATGTGGAGAAGTCCCATGGTAGGTCCTACCATATGGGGGAGGAGTTATTACAAGCATGGTGACTAGGGCAGAGGGGCCTCTGCCCAAGGAAGGCGCAGTTTACCAACAGGGAAACGAATTAGCGGAAGATATACGTCACATGGGGTTACCTACGGGGAACCACCACATGCGGAGCACCTACCCCAGTACAGGGCTTAGTTAGCACGTGTACTGAGCCAGCAGCGAGTTTCTCCGCAAACTTGTCTGCCACAGGGCTCGGAGGAAATCAACCAGGGAACACAGTTTGTGAACACTACTGGGAGTCAACGGCGCACGTCTTCAGCTCAGGGGAGGTGAAAGGTGCTATGCGCAAGCGATACACCTGGCCAGCTGTCCCAGACTTACCTGCTTGTGCGTGCCACTACACGGGATGAAACCGGTTCCACCCAGAGATTGTAGAACCTTGCAAGGTGTTGGGTGTTGCCCAGCCCGCTGCTCTGCAAATGTCTGTTAGAGAGGCACCACTGGTCAAGGCCCAGGAGGCCGCTACACTCCTGGCAGAATGAGCTTGTAGCCCTACCGGAGGTGGCACGTCCTGGGCGTGATATGCCATAGTTATGGCGTCAATGAGCCAGTGGGCGATCCTCTGCTTGGAGACAGAGCTTCCTTTCCACTGTCCACCAAAGCAGACAAAGAGCTGCTCAGGGACTCTAAAGCAACATCAGGGCTGGGTCTGCCTCCTCCTGGGGCAGTGCTTGCAGGTTTACCACCTGGTCCCTAAAAGGGGTCGTGGGAACCTTGGGCATATAGCCCGGTCGGGGTCTCAGGATCACGTGAGAGTAGCCCGGACCGAACTCCAGGCACGTTTCTCTGACAGAGAACGCTTGCAGGGCTCCTACCCTCTTGACGGAAGTGAGTGCAGTCAGGAGGGCAGTCTTCAAAGAGAGTGCCTTAAGCTCAGCTGACTGCAAGGGCTCAAAGGGGGCTCTCTGTAGACACTGAAGAACTACAGAGAGGTCCCATGAGGGAACGAGGTGTGGTCTGAAGGGATTCGACCTCCTGGCGCCTCTCAGGAACCTGATGATCAGGTCATGCTTCCCTAAGGACTTACCGTCCACTGTGTCGTGGTGTGCCGCTATAGTGGCTACATACACCTTCATGGTGGAGGGGGACAGCTGCCTTTCCAACCTCTCCTGCAGGAAGGAAAGCACCGATCTGACTGCTCATCTCTGGGAGTCTTCGCATCGGGAAGAACACCACTTAGCGAACAGACGCCACTTAAGGCATACAGGCACCTCGTGGAGGGGGCCCTAGCCTGAGTGATAGTGTCTACCACCGCGGGTGGTAGACCGCTTAAGTCTTCCATGTCCCGTCCAGGGGCTAGACATGGAGATTCCAGAGGTCTGGTCGCGGGTGCCAGATGGTGCCCCATCCCTGAGAAAGAAGGTCCTTCCTCAGGTGAATTTGCCAGGGGGGGGGGCTGTCACGAGGAGCGTGAGGTCCAAGAACCATGTCTGGGTGGGCCAGTAGGGTGCTACCAGGATGACCTGCACCTCGTCCTCCCTGACCTTGTACAGGGTCTGTGCAAGTAGGCTTACTGGGGGAAACGCATATTTGTGAAGTCCAGGGGGCCAGCTGTGTGCCAGCGCGTCTATACCGAGAGGTGCCTCGGTCAGGGTGTACCAGAGCGGGCAGTGGGAGGATTCTTGGGAGGCAAACAGGTCTACCTGTGCCTGCCTGAATTGACTCCAAATCAGCTGGACCACCTGAGGGTGGAGTCTCCACTCTCCCCTGAGGACAACCTGCCGTGACAGCATGTCCACTGCAGTGTTAAGGTCGCCCGTGATGTGAGTGGCTCGCAGTGACTTGAAGTGCTGCTGATTCAAGAGGAGGAGACGGCGGGTGAGTTGTGACATACAACAGGAGCGCAGACCGCCTTGACGGTTGACATATGCTACCGTTGCAGTGTTGTCTGTCCGAACTAACACATGCTTGCCCTGGATCAACGGCCGAAACCTCCGCAGGGCGAGCAGATTTGCCAGCAACTCGAGGCAGTTGAGGTGCCAACACAGCCGCCGGCTTATGGACGAGCCCGCGGCTGCGTGCCCGTTGCATACAGCGCCCCAGCCTGTTTTGGAGGCATCTGTCGTAACCACGATGCACCTGGAGACCTGCTCTAGGGGAACACCTTCCCATAGAAATGTGAGGTCAGTCCAAGGGCTGAAGAGGCGGTGACAGATCGGCGTGATGGCCACGCGATGTGTCCTGTGGCGCCATGCCCATCGCGGGACTCGAGTCTGAAGTCAGTGCTGAAGCGGTCTCATATGCATCAACCCGAGCGGAGTGGCCACCGCTGAGGATGCCATATTCCCCAGGAGCCTCTGAAAGAGTTTCAGTGGAACCGCTGTTTTCCACCTGAATGCCTTCAAACAGGTCAACACCAACTGTGCACGCTCGTTCGTGAGGCGTGCCATCAACGAGACTGAGTCCAACTCCAAACCGAGAAAAGAGATGCTCTGAACCGGGAGGAGCTTGCTCTTTTCCCAGTTGACCCGAAGCCCTAGTCGGCTGAGGTGCGAGAGCACCAGGTCCCTGTGTGCACACAACACATCCCGAGAGTGAGCTAGGATTAGTCAAGAATCGTCGAGATAGTTGAGGATGCAAATGCCCACTTCACTTAGCGGGGCAAGGGCTGCCTCTGCGACCTTCGTGAAGACACGAGGGGACAAGGACAGACCGAAAGGGGTGACCTTGTACTGATATGCCCGACCCTTGAATGCAAACCACAGGAAGGGTCTGTGTCAAGGTAGAATTGAGACATGGAAGTACGCGGTCTACCGCCGCGAACCAATCTTGATGCTGGACATTCGCTAGAATGACATTCGCATCTCCCATCTCGACCAGGTTGAGCCAAAGGTGGCGCTCCTGGACCACCAAGGTGGACATCGCCCACCCGAGAGACCGCACCATGACCTTTGTTGACCGGAGAGTGAGGTCGGTCACTGAGCGCAGCTCCTGCATCAATCCCGAGGCAGAACTACCCTCGTACAGTTCCTTTAGCGCCTTGGCAGACTTTCAGGAGAGCCATGACGTGCAGGGCGGAGGCGGCTTGTCCAGCAGCACCGTAGGCTTTGGCTGTCAGGGACGACGTAAACCTACAGGCCTTGGATGGGAGCTTTGGGCGCCCACGCCAGGTGGCGGCGCTCTGCGGGCATAGGTGCACTGCGAGCGCCTTATCCGCCTTATCCACCGGGGGGATTGCCGAATAGCCCTTGACCGCCCCACCATCGAGGGTAATGAGGGCGGGGAAGCTGAAAGATCAGGACTGGGCAGTAAAAGGTGCCTCCCACGACCTTGTCAGCTCTTCATGCACTTCCGGGAAGAAAGGAACAGGGGCGGGGCGTGGCTGTGAGCAGCGCCGCGAGCCCAGGAACCAATCATCGAGCCGCAAGGGTTCAGGAGAGAGCAGAGGGTTCCACTCTAGCCCGACGCTCACGGCTGCCCGGGAAAGCATGTCATCATCTCCACGTCAGCCTGTGACTGGGCGACCGGACCCGAAGGGAGGAGCCCAGCTGAGGCTTCCGCATCCGACTGGACGAGCCCGCTCTCCGATGCTGCGCTCGAGAGCTCATCACCTTTGCGGGGTCAAACTCGCCGTGAGTCGAGCCGGCGGACTCATCCGGAAACCTGATCAGGGCAGACGAGCGTGCTGGGGAATGGGAGGTCCGTGGGGGAATACCCGGCGGATGTGGTCCCATTGGGGTCCCCAAATCGCCCCAGTGCTAGCCGCGCTGGCCTCATATCCATGGGTAGAAGGACCGAGGCGGGGAGCCTCTGGGGTGGCTTGCTTTCTTATGAAGGTAAGCCGCAACCGCATCGTTGCCATTGACATGTTCTCGCAATGGGTACATGACCCATCCACGAACACTGTCTCAGGGGGAGCAGCGCCCAGACACGAAAGACAGTGATCATGGCCATCAGAGGGCAAGAGATAACAAGCGCAACCAGGATTAACACACAAACGGAAAGCCATCTTTAAAAAGACGCGTCTTTAAAAAGACATTCCGTGTGTGCTGCTCTTTTAGAGAAATATACTCTTTTAGAGAAATATACTCACTTTATTTCTGCTGAAGTGCCCAGGGGCGTTCTCTGCAGTGCACTAGTGCAGAGGGGGGAGTACGCCGCTGAAATGCGCCATCAGATCTAGCAGAGGTGAATGAACAGCCGTGGGAATTAAGCTCAGTGAGCATCGACCGTTCAGCTCCGAAGAGAAAATCTGAATGAGTGGTTGCATACCAGGTCCTTTTATACCCGTATGTCTGGGGGAGTGGTATGCAAATACCACTTGCCAATTTTCATTGGCCTTTTATCAAAGACCAAAGCTGTCTCTGGCTCCTAAGAGTGACCCCTAGTGTCACTACATCAACACAATATCGAGTGAGTGACAGATAGGGAACTTTACATCTCAAATAACACATTTTTGCATGGAAGGATTAATTTAAGTGCTTTAACAAGAATACATGCCTCACATTTCTTCTTCTATACCCTCCAAAATACCTTCTTAGACTTAGACCTCTTAGACTTGCACAGTAAGTACATACATTTGAAGTCAGAAGTTTACATACACTTAGGTTGAAGTCATTAAAACAAATTTTTAACCACTCCACAGATTTAATATTAGCAAACTATAGTTTTGGCAAGTCATTTAGGACATTTACTTTGTGCATGAATTTTTCCAACAATTGTTTACAGACAGATTGTTTCAATTTCAATTGATTATATCACAGTTCCAGTGGATCAGAAGTTTACATACACTAAGTTAACTGTGCCTTTAAGCAGCTTGGAAAATTCCAGAAAATTATGTAAAGCTTTTAGACAATTAGAAAATTAGCTTCTGATAGGAGGTGTACTGAGTTGGAGGTGTACCTGTGGATGTATTTTAAGACCTACCTTCAAACTCAGTGCCTCTTTGCTTGACATCATGGGAAAATCAAAAGAAATCAACCAAGACCTCAGAAAAAAAAATTGTGGACCTCCACAAGTCTGGTTCATCCTTGGAAGCAATTTACAAACAACTGAAGGTACCACGTTTATCTGTACAAACAATAGTACGCAAGTATAACACCATGGGACCACGCAGCCATCATACCTCTCAGGAAAGAGACGCATTCTGTCTCCAAGAGATGAACATAGTTTGGTGCGAAAAGTGCAAATCAATCCCAGAACAACAGCAAAGGACCTTGTGAAGATGCTGGAGGAAACAGGTAGACAAGTATCTATATCCACTGTAAAATGAGTCCTATATCGACATGAAAGGCTGCTCAGCAAAGAAGAAGCCACTGCTCCAAAATCGCCATAAAAAAGCCAGACTACAGTTTGTAAGTGCACATGGGGACAAAGATCTTACTTTTTGGAGAAATGTCCTCTGGTCTAATGTAACAAAAATTGAACTGTTTGACTGTTTAATGACCATCGTTATGTTTGGAGTAAAAAGGGTGAGGCTTGAAAGCCGAAGGACACCATCCCAACCGTGAAGCATGGGGGTGGCAGCATCATGTTGTGGGGTTGCTTTGCTGCAGGAGGGACTGGTGCACTTCACAAAATACATAACATCATGAGGAAGGAAAATTATGTGGATATATTGAAGCAACATCTCAAGACTTCAGCCATGAAGTTAAAGCTCGGTCGCAAATGGGTCTTCCAAATGGACAATGACCCCAAGCATACCTCCAAATTTGTGGCAAAATGGCTTAAGGACAACAAAGTCAAGGTATTGGAGTGGCCATCACAAAGCCCTGACTTCAATCCGATAGAAAATTTGTCGGCAGAACTGAAAAAGCGTGTGCGAGCAATGAGGCCTACAAACCTGACTCAGTTACACCAGTTCTCTCTGGAGGAATGGGCCAAAATTCCAGCAACCCATTGTGAGAAGCTTGTGGAAGGCTACCCAAAACGTTTGACCCAAGTTAAACAATTTTAAGGCAATGCTACCAAATACTAACAAAGTGTATGTAAACTTCTGACCCACTGGGAATGTGATGAAAGAAATAAAAGCTGGAATAAATAATTCTCTCTACTATTATTCTGACATTTCTCGTTCTTAAAATAAAGTAGTGGTCCTAACTGACCTAAGACAGGGTATTTTTTCTACAATTAAATGTCAGGAATGGTGAAAAACTGAGTTTAAATGTATTTGGCTAAGGTGTATGTAAACTTCTGACTTCAACTGTAACTGTAAACATGATTTTTGTTCGTTTTTACAACTGTGATACAAGTTGAAATTATTTATTGTGGTAATCGGCATCAAGCCACAGATGCTGTTTATAGAGCTTAAGTTGTATTTAACCCAGAATATTCCTTTACGAGCACAAGGTGATAGCTAACGGCTCGATCTTTGCAGGGTTTGAACAAGGAATCTTCCAGTTATTCCAGACCTCAACTTTTAGCCACTAGGCCACACCACCCCTATAAATTGTTATAGATGTGAATTATTATTATTATCTTTATTATTATCTTCTTTCTATAATTTAGTAAACAGGACAGAAGGCACACCCCTGTACAAGACGTTGGTGTGGTTGTGGATAGTGTTTGGTCTGGCGTACTTTGCGTCCATCCTCACTATGATTGGGAACTGGCTCAGAGTGCTATCCAAGAAGACACGTGCAGAGGTAAACAATAAATCAATATTTTTGCCGACCAATGGCAGGCAGGCGGTGTGTTTGGAAAACCGATCTGAAAACTGTCATTTTGTGTCCTCCCACTTTTTCAGCCATCTTGGTTCTGAAAGTATTCTTTTTAAGAGGGATTTCATAAAATCTCTCATAAAAGCGCTCAAAGCGATGAACCAAACCAACCAGCCCTGAGATGAATCACAACATTGCAAACTTTGATTTGAAACAAAAAAGTATTTGAAGAATCAGACAAAAAGACAAAGGTACAAGACTGTTTACTTACCATCTTTCATGAGGGAATGAACTACAATCCCACGAAGCATTGCAAATGACATAATCGAATTACAAATTGATGGAAATATATAAAACTATTGATTTTTTTTTTTGTAATTAATTTATTTTAAAATTATTGATTCATACAGTACTTGACAAAGAAAAACCCAACATACATACAAGGAATCAACATTTTACATTCAAACCCCACTAATACAACCCCACCCTGACCCCCAAAGAACACCCGTGGTCTCACATAATAACGCACACACACACACACACACACACACAACCAAAATAAATAAATAAATAATAATAATAATAAACATACATAATTAAACTAAACAACACTCTCCACATACCCTCCCCGAGAGTCCCCCCAAAAAACTAAATAATTGCCCCATTTTTTTAACAAATAAGTCCCAAAACCCCATCCTTCTACTTACCACTTCCTCAAATGCAGCCACCCTCCCCATTTCCACACACCATTCCGAAAAAGAGGGTGCTCCATCTGACTTCCAACCCCTTAAAATTATTTGCCTGCCGATCATGAGACTGGTCAGAACCCAATTTTTAATGTGATTATCTGCCAAATTTATAACCGCCCCATCACCCAAAATACAGAGTCTGGGACAAAGTAAAATTTGAGTGCTCAAAACGTCACACATACAACTCTGAACTTTCAACCAAAATTCTTGAATTTTGTGTCTCCATCTTCTGATTGGCATCGCCAGCAGGTAGGTGTATCTTTAAGACCAAGCCTATATAATTTAGAGGGGGTCCAACAGAATCTATGTAAAATCTTAAATTGCATAAGGCAAACCCTTGCATCTCTAGGTGCAGACTTGACATTTTTTAGAATCCTAGCCCACACTTCCTCCAATGCCAAATTTAAATCTTTCTCCCATAATCTTAATATAAATTAAAGCTCCATCCCCCAGACTCTGGATTAACAGGGAGTAATACACTGATGCCTCATGACCTTTTCCAAAAGCAGTAATCACCTCTCCCAGAGTATCTGCCGCTTTAGGGGGGTGTGAGCTATTCCCAAAAATATTACATAACAGGTGGCGCAGCTGTAAATACCTAAAGAACTGAGATCTGGGAATCTCAAAGCGTTGAACCAAATTTTCAAAAGATCTAAACACTCCACTCTCATATAGGTCACCGAGTGTAGTAATCCCCATCACAATCCACTCTGACCAACAGAAAGGGGACCTTTCAATACATAATTTAGGGTTCAGCCATATGCTCGATGGAACATTTAAATAAATGTCCGAATTAAACACTCTGGACACTTTTGTCCATACTGAGTGCAAATGCGAGATAACTGGGTGTGACTTAACTACTCCAGTTAGTTTAATAGAAAGGCTTTGTAATGGCAAAGTAGGGGCAAGATCTTCCTGTTCAATACAAAACTAGGGAGGGGCTTTCTCAGGTTGAAGCGACCAATGAGCCAAATGTCTGAGACCGAATGCATAATAATAAAACAAAATCTTGGGTAGGCCTAGCCCACCTTTGTCAATCGGCCTATGTAACTTGTTAAAATGTAATCTGGGACGTTTACCATTCCATATGAAGAGCCTTGCTATACTATAAAATTGCTTGAAATAAGAGAGGAGGACATCTACAGGGAGAGATTGTAACAAGTAGTTACATTTTGGAATACAATTCATTTTAATAACATTAACCTTCCCAATTATAGATAAATGTAATGAAGCCCACCTGCCCACATCACTCGAAAAACTTTTAATTAAGGGGTCAAAATTAACTAACTAAATCAGACAAATTTGCTGGAAATAAAATGCCCAAATACTTAATGCCCTGTTTGGGCCACTGGAAGACACCTGGCTGGAAAGCCATTACTGAGCAGTACGCTGTCAGAGCCAAAGCTTCGGATTTAGACTAATTGACTCTGTATCCTGAGAACTTAGAAAAGGAATGAATAATTCTGTGGAGGCAAGGCATAGATCTAGTAGGGTCGGAGACAAATAAAAAAATATCATCTGCGTAAAGCAAAAGCTTATGCGCCATACCTCCCGCCACTACCCCTGGAAAGTCATCTTCCCTTCTTATCGCAGCTGCTAATGGTTCCAGGGCAAGACAGAACCATAATGTGGAAAGAGGGCAACCCTGCCAGGTGCCCCTATCCAGTGTAAAATAATCTGAAATTAATCCTTTTGTTTGTACCGCTGCTACCGGGTGTCTATAAAGTAATTTAATCTATCCAATAAAAGTATTCCCGAATCCGTATATTTCCAATTTCTTAAAGATAATCCCATTCTACCATATCGAATGCTTTTTCAGTGTCAAGAGAGATGGCCACGACCGGAGTCTGATCATTCGGTGAAGGCCCACCCCAGCAGGTAGTAACAGAGAGTGAGGACTGCCCACTTGATGGCCAGACACTCCTTTTCCATGGTGCTGTACTTTGTTTCCCTCAAGTAGAGCTTGCAGCTGATGTACAGCACTGGGTGCTCCTCCCCCTCCACCACCTGCGAGAGTACAGCCCCCAGCCCCCTGTCTGAAGCATCCATCTGCAATACAAAAGGGAGAGAGAAATTAGGTGCATGTAAAAGTGGCCCCCTGCAAAGTGCAGCTTTAGCCTGCATAAGCGCCTATTGGCACTCCTCCGTCCACTGGACTGCGTCTGGAGCTCCCTTTTTAGTGAGGTCAGTCAGCGGGCTGGTGACGTCTAAGTAGTTAGGCACAAATCTCCTATAATAGCCAGCCAGCCCCAGGAACTGTCTCACCCCCTTTTTGGTCTTAGGTCTCGGGTAGGTCGCAATCGCCACCGTCTTGTCAATTTGGGGACACACCTGCCCGTGGCCCAAGTGGAACCCCAGATACTGTACCTCTACCTGCCCAATCACGCACTTATTAGGGTTTTCTGTTAGCCCTCCCCGTTGCAGCGACCTCAGAACCGCCCTCAGATGCTGCATATCTGCATAGGCGTAAGCCTAATGCGGTCTGAGGATTTGGTCCATGAGGCGCTGAAATGTGGCCGGAGCCCCAAACAAACCGAACGGAAGTGTCACAAATTGATGTAATCCGAATGGTGTGGAGAAAGCCATTTTTTCACGGGAAATTGGTGTCAAGGGGCTCCGGATCACATGCCAGTCTTCTGCTTGAGCTCGTAGGATCTTGAAGAACTGGCAATCTTGGTCTTGCTGAAGCACAAGCAGGGATTGTTGGTGGGTCTGGTGTAGGCCAGCGAGGGACTTGAGGATCTCTGCCAACTGTGAGGACTCCATGGAGCATACTTCATTGTTCCGAGTTTTGGTATCAGTGTAACAGGACTTCACAGCAGAAGGGAAGTAGGACACAGGGAAGTGGGTTCCAGGCTCAGGTAAGACTTTTTAATCGGCCACTTCAATGCTTTACAACTTCACAAACTTATCAGCTTCACAGAAATCACAGATCTCAGAAATTTGGCCAGAATTGATCTGGGCCTGTCTCCCTCAGCGGATCTCCAAGCCGGAACTCTGTGAGCTTGCTCGATTTCCAGCTTGTGGCCTGTTATGTCGAGCAGATTCGGGAAGAGGTCATCTAGGAATTTCACCATATCTCGACCTTCCTCATGCTCAGGCATTCCAACAATTCGGACATTGTTTCGCCGGCTATGATTCTCAAGGTCTTCCAATTTTTCCAAAATGTGCTGCAAATCCATCTTGGTCACTAGCGGATTAGCCCGAGCACGTAAGTGTCTTTTAATATCTCCAGAGCCCAAGGATTTTGAATTTTTTTACATATTGTCTTCCTAGAACAGTTAAGAAACAGGGTGTATCGAATCTCACCAGTTTATGACACAAATAATAATAAAATTAGCAAGGTGCGCAGAGCTCGCCGTTTACACGTCCGCTCCTCGCATGTCGTAACATGACTCCAAAACTATTGATTTTAAGTTGTTGATTTTAAGTATAGAAAGAATATATTTTAAGTTTATTGCAAAACTTTCAGATATATACAAAAATATAAGTGCAGTAGTTTGAGAGTATAGGGAGACCGACTCAATGACTGGCACTGAAATACTCTTTTGCCACGCCTTGTTTGCCATAATTCTCTGATTGGTGGAACTCTCTTCAGGATCATGGGTAGTGTATTTCTTCAACAGGAATTCCGCTATTAAATTTCTTTATTTTTTTAAAGTTGAAATAACATGGACTGATGTCTTCAACAGAAACATACACCATTGATTAACTACATTTGAAGCTTATGGTAGGTCTGGATTTAAAGTTTTAAAAGTTATCGTTAAAAATCAATTCCCTTCTGGAAAGAGGGAATGGGATTTTGACTGCTGGAACCCGACCGTTGCGCTCTATTCCACTGGGTGACAGCAGTAGTGCAAAAAATTATACACTGCACTGTTAAGAAAAAAAAAATTTTTGGTTAATGAATCTAGCTATATTAATGCTGACATTCAAATGCCAATAATAAAGGCATAGCATTTTAATGATGCGTTAGTATGTCCTGATCGGTGTTAGAAATTAATTTTTTTATTAAGGTGCAAAATTTCCCCCTGGATTTGATTTTCAGTAGCATTTTTTACCATTATGAGGCCTATTTTTTTCTAACCATTTAAAACAAAATGTTTATCATCTGTTGGATTTAATTCATTAATATGAAGATTGAGAATTTATTACATTTTAACCTAAAATTCAATCAACATCAATTCATATTTTATGCCATAATATGTATAACTAGGCTTTAATAGGATAACAAAAACTGTATCAGATGTTACAAATAATAATAAAAAATAAAAGAACTGATGAATTCATTACTAGTGTAACACTGTTGCTGCCAATGACATTGATGAAGATGATGACAAAGAAATGAGGAACCCAAGTGCAATTTAATCCAAACGTGAAATCCCAAACAGTAAACCCAAACGTAAATAAAACAAACTAGACTTGACTATGACATAAACTTGACATAATTTACTTGGCTTGACAAAACAAAGTTACATTCACAATACCTCACACTAGACAATGGAAAACATGAGGGCTTAAATACAAGGGCATGGGTAACAGGTAAACAAAGACAACCAATGACAAGACTAAACTATAAACACGATAAGGCTAAATGAACCAATGAACAAAGTAATCAAACAATGAACCAATGAAAACAAGACACATGAACAGGAGAAACACCTGACAAGATCACATGAGGGAACAGGAAATCACATGACATGACAGGAACTAAACTTGAAAATAAGACATGAAAACAAGAACAAAACACATAAACGTGACATATCTCCCCCTCTAGGGGTGGCTCCCGATGCCCCAAAACATAATAGAAAATTAAATTGGGGGGGGGGGTGTGGAGTCCTTGAAACCTGGACTGGTAAGACATGGCGTGGCTTGGTGAGACAGGGCGTGGAGCATGTGAACAGGGCAAAGCCAATGGAAAGTGGGGACCTGAGAGGCTCGAGGGGCGGAGCTGATGGGGATGGAGATCCCCAATGGAGCAGAGGCGGGCCTGGACCGTGGAGCAGAGGCGGGCCTGGACCGTGGAGCAGAGGCTTGCTTGTGACAGGCATGGAGAAGTCTGGGGCTTGGCTGAGACATGGCATGGAGCGGACTGAGGTTCGGCTGTGACATGGCATGGAGCGGACTGAGGTTCGGCTGTGACATGGCATGGAGCGGACTGAGGTTCGGCTGTGACATGGCATGGAGCGGACTGAGGTTCGGCTGTGACATGGCATGGAGCGGACTGAGGTTCGGCTGTGACATGGCATGGAGCGGACTGAGGTTCGGCTGTGACATGGCATGGAGCGGACTGAGGTTCGGCTGTGACATGGCATGGAGCGGACTGAGGTTCGGCTGTGACATGGCATGGAGCAGACTGAGGTTCGGCTGTGACATGGCATGGAGCGGACTGAGGTTTGGCTGTGACATGGCATGGAACGGACTGAGGTTTGGCTGTGACATGGCATGGAACGGACTGAGGCGCAGCTGTGACATGGCATGGAGCAGGCTGAAGCGTCATTATGACATGGCATGTGGCAGGCTTAGGCATGGTTGTGACATGGCATGGAGTAGACTCAGGCGTGGCGGTGACATGGCATGAAGCAGGCTGAAGCGTGATATGGCATGGAGCAGATTCAGGCATGACTGTGACAGAGCATGGAGCCGGCCGAGGCGTGATATGGCATGGAGCAGACTCTGGCATGGCGGTGACATGGCATGGAGCAGACTCTGGCGTGGCTGTGGGACGGACAAGGCTGGCAACGCAGGCTCTGGGATGGACGAGGTTTCCAGCTCTTCGGCCGTGGCAGATGTGGGCATTGGCTCGTCGGCGTTGGCAAGCATGGGCGTTTGCTCGTCGGCCGTGGCAGGCGTTGGACACGGGCTCATCGACCATGATGTGGGACTCTGGCTCGGTATCCGCCTCCCCCACAGTGAACATAAAACCAGTAATCTGTAGGGCAAGGTTAATATACTGGACCAGATTGAGGGAATTGCGACCGCCAGGCATCAAAGATGAGATTGGCTCACTTAATCCAAAACGGAAACAGTCCTTGAGGGCGATCTCATTAAAGTCAACCTCACTGGCCAGAGTGCAGAAGTCCTCAACATAATCCTCTAGGGGATGATGCGGAGGAGCTGGATTGCTGGGTTCATTGTAGGTCAGGTATTCTGTAACGCTGTTGCTGCCAATGATAATGATGAAGACGATGACGAAGAAATGAGGAACCCAAGTGCAATTTAATCCAAACGTGAAATCCCAAACAGTAAATCCAAACATAAATAAAACATAAAAATGAATTAGATTTGACTATGACATAAACTTGACTTGACATAAAGCTTGGCTTGGCTTGGCGGCTTGGCTTGGCTTGGCAAAACAACAAAGTTACATTCACAATACCTCACATTAGACAATGGCAAACATGAGGGCTTAAATACAAGGACATGGGTAACAGGTAAACAAGACAACCAATGACAAGGCTAAACTATAAACAAGATAACAAGACTAAATGAACCTTAACCAATGAAAAGACAAGACTAATAACACAATAATCAAACAATGAACCAATGAAAACAAGACACATGAACAGGGGAAACACCTGACAAGATCACATGAGGGAACAGGAAATCACATGACATGACAGGAATAGGAACTAAACTTGAAAATAAAAGACATGAAACAAGAACAAAACACATAAACGTGACAACTAGGGCATTTGTTCTGCCCACACATTTTGAATTTCTGGGGCATTTTTGTCATTTTTGGTGGCATTTTTGTCCCGAGCCCCCCTTGATTTCTGACCATGGTCCCAATACATATTTTCTTACTACACTCACTGAGCACTTTATTAGGAACACTATACTATATAGTGGTTATCTGAGTTAACGTAGCCTTTGTCAGCTCAAACCAGTCTGGCCATTCTCCGTTGACCTCTCTCATCAACAAGGCTTTTCTGTCTGCAGAATTGCCACTCACTAAATGTTTTTTGTTTTTTTGGCATCATTTGGAGTAAACTCTAGAGACTGTTGTGCTTGAAAATCCCAGGATATCAGCAGTTACAGAAATACTCAAACCAGCCCGAATGGCACCAACAATCATGCCATGGTCAATCACTGAGATCAAATTTTTTTTCCCCATTCTGATGGTTGGTGTGAACATTAACTGTAGCTCCTGACCCATATCTGCATGATTTTACGCATTGCACTGCTGCCACATGATCGGCTGACTAGATAATCACATGAATAATTACGTAGGTGTAGAGGTTTACCTAATAAAGTGCTTGGTGAGTGTACATCCTCATATGCATGTACTTTCCTTTCATCAGCAAAGTACATACAAATTCAGGGATTATTCCACATTTATTTGTTTTCTCTTTGCTTTCTGGTCTCTTTCAGATGGAGGAGCTGAGAGCTCATGCCACAGACTGGACTCAAAACATCCAGAACATGTCCATGGACTTCCGTATTCCTGTGCCATTGGATCTCAATGACCCCTTTAAGCTCCAACGCCGATGCAGAAGAAAGCACCACCACCATCACTGCCACCCAAGGCTGAGCATGGCTGGTCTGGCTCATGGGATCTCCCTAGATGCTGTTGCTATCCGAGAGAATGGACATCTGCTTGTTGGCTGGCCTGAATCCAAGTATAATCCAGCATCTAATAACCGGTCTGAAGAGATATCCCAGTCCAGGTCATGGTCTAGATTAGATGGGAGGTATGAAAGAAGACCAGGATCGAGGTTGATGGCAGGATTTGCATCTAGATTCATCTCACGGCTGGAGATGAAACCACTGTCAAGACCCGTGTCCAGAGCCATCTCTAGTTCTCCTTCAGTATCAAGATCGGGATCAGTCTCCGGATCCGAGACGCCTTCAGAATCCTGGTCGGAATCTGAGTCAAATTCCCATAAGTCAGAGGAGCTTGAATCTGGAGCCAAGGGGTCACAGAGATCACTGGAAGGTGGGAAGGATGTTCCCATCATCATAGTTGCCAGCTGTACTCCGCCCAGCCCCTCCCTGCTGGACTTCTTTGGCGAGAACCTGGCCTATATTGATGAGTCGTCAGACACTCTTAGTGATCGGGTCAAACCAGCCGGTCCGAACCGCCCTTGCAAGCCCAAGAGGAGGAGTTTGAGGAGGCAGATCCCGCACTCGTATCCTACTGGATTACAGAGGGAGATCAGTAGTGAACTACAACCCCCATCACACCCTCTAACACCTATACCTAATAACTGATAGAAATCAGCACACGACCAAGGGTTCTTAGCATCCTGAGGCCCCCTCAACTAGTAATTATGACTGGGAAACTCTGAGATAAATTTAATACCCGAGTTTCAACATGGCTGACGAGAATAAAGTTTCAATAGTGAATTATGGTTTTATTAATTTTTCTACATGCAGCTACTATATTATTGCTCGCCTTTTGAGTCATATACATTTACGTACATTAGGAACTGTTTGTTGCTTTTTATACATTTTTACACAGATATAATAGCATGTATTTGACCAAAATTCCATAATCGTCAGCCAGTTGGCTTGCATGTATTACGGTGTCAAAATAAGAGTTCCCCGAATTAATCTGCCATCCTCCATGTTTCCAATAACAAAGCACTTGAACATGA
The DNA here is from genome assembly GCF_019703515.2 of Myxocyprinus asiaticus. Lineage (NCBI taxonomy): Eukaryota > Metazoa > Chordata > Actinopteri > Cypriniformes > Catostomidae > Myxocyprinus > Myxocyprinus asiaticus. Next base: position 7,098,265 of record NC_059370.1, on the reverse strand, counting down.
CGTCCTCGGAATAACAACTTTAAAAGTGGGAAGTAGGATAATTCTGACAGCACGTGAAGGCAGCATAATTCACAATACTACACAGTTTGAAGATCCAAACATGGATTTAAAGAATAAAAATGCAAATTATTTGTGTGATATCATGGCACATTGGACAAATACAAAGCATACCTCCCTGACAAACATACCATTGCTGAGGACCTTTTGCCATTTTTTTTTTTTCAAGGTTTGTTGGGTCACTGCGCTCCTTTGAAGTGATTTTTAACAATAAAAATCACTGTATTATAAAAATTATGTATTATTTTTTCCCACAATTGTGACTAATTGAAGTTTCTCACAATGACCTTAAGCAGATTTATTTAAGCAAAATAAATTGCCTGCTATGACAGGATCATGATATTTTGATATATACCATGGTATTTACATGATAGTCTATGGTACATGTTAAAAAAGCATTTGTGCACTGTTAGTGTTTTGATACTTTTTTGGTTGGAAAATGTCTTTACCTGCTGTACAAAGTCATTAACAAGCTGCAAATGCAGGTGTTGAACTTACTGAAGACTTTTTTTCTGTGTTCTTTATTATCCCCTTAAAATCCCATCACACTCATGGCGAAGTACTTCTTGTTCTTCGCTCAAAGCTAAAAAGAAGTTTGAAACAGCTGAGCAATGATATATTGTTTGCGAACATACAGACACCAGCCACACCGCTGTGGGAGGTGTTTAGAGGTGCATTTAAATATGAGGACGCTCAAGACTACATTTAAAACATCAACTAATATGACATTACAATGTGTTATCAATGACTTCATGACTCATTATTAAGTAGAATTCACACGTGATCAGTAAATGAAGCAGTTTTAACTACTCGATGATGATTTAAAGTAAAATATATGTAGCTGGTGGGTTGTGAAAAAACCACACAGGATACAAAAATATATTTTGGGGGTTTTATTCTGACGGCTGTTTTATATAAATAAATAAAAATAATATATATATATTTTTTAAAAAAACAGCGGTTGATGGTATTGTATTTAAATAAAAAAATGGACAATACAAAAACTGAAATACAAAATGAAATATGGTTCAACGAAATACGGTAGAGGCTAATGTCAAAAGAAAATACAAACAGGGCATTAGCTTAACCATATACTTGAACACATACTTAATACATGCTTATAACATTCACAGCATTTTATGCATTTAACACATGCTTATTTTTTTTTACCAGGCTTTAAGGACATGAATAACAGTTTAAACAATAGAATTCTCACTACACATGTTCACTTAATTGGAAAACACGCTGGGCTATAAATCATTACATTAAATATGATTAATTCTAAATTTACATACCCAGTTATTGCATGAGTGCAAAAACGTGGTTAGACTTCACACATTCAACCTATATGCATCCTTCAGAAGAGTTTTAAGTTAAAATTGAGTGTTTGTTATCGATCATTTTTGAACACATATTTAATGCAATATATGTGCATTTTTGTGTAGAATTTTATATTTACCCAGAGAATTATCAACCGATGAACAAACTCGGGAGCTCTCTTGCACAATGTCTGCTCTCACGTCTCCAACACGAGAGAGTGCTGGAAAGCACTCTCCTTGACGTAGGTCTCCATGGCCATGGTCTCAGATCTTGATAATGGATAGGCTTTGCTCCTGGGGGGGTGCCATGTTGGACAGTAACTCAATAGCGCAGTCCCATGGATGATGATGAGGTAGTTGTGTTGCCTTGATCTTGCAGAAGACTTCAGAAAACTCTGAATATTCCTTGGGGATTTTGATTTGGGTTAGAATATCAGGACTTTCAATGCTAGTGTTTAAACATGGCATGGTGACAGTGACATGAAGACAATTTGACTGACAATAGTCTGACTATTGTTTTAGCTCACCCTGGTTCCAGGAGATGATGGGATCGTGGATAGCCAGCCATGGATGACCCAGGATGAGGATATGCTTGAGTGAGTTGATGACATAAAGAGAGATTGTTTCTGTGTGAAATAATCCAACTCGTAGTGTCACTGGAATGGTTTGGTGAGTGATGCCTGTGCCTATGGGTGCATTATTCATGGCAGTGATGTTAATGGTGGGTATGCACGGTACTGTAGGGATATTGAGCTCTTGTACAAGATCTTGATGAATCAAATTTACAGCAGCCCCTGAGTCAACGAGTGCAGAAACACATTTTACAGGCAAACAGAGCAACCAGGCAAACAGAGCAAAAGAGTAATCCAAGAATCGGTAATCAGTGAAGCAGGCACAATGGTCACAACAAGAAGGCAATAAACAGGCAGTGGGAATAACGCCTGGGAAGGTAGTGAAACTGGCAATACTTCGCAAAGTAACAATGGAAAAGCATGGCTATATATATGATGCAAAAACGAAGTCACCATAGAAGAAATAGTACAGTGTCAGTATTCGGGGGGCTCTCTCTGATGGTCGGCTGAAGGGATACCAGCCTCAGTCATTACAATATGTAGTAGATAATGTGTAATTTTTAATGTTTACTTTTAACATTCATGGCGCTAATGCGCTAACATGCTATACGCAGCCATAATATTCATCGGTTACAATTTATTATTGTAATTTATGATGACACTGACACTACTGCAAAGATGGGTGTATAAAAGAGTGTTAATGGGTAGAATACAGAAAAAAGAGGCATATCTTACTTTGGGCAGATGTGTGAATGGTTTTCGCTGCAGATGGCATGGTGAATGGGCGCTTAAGAGTATTTGAATAGATTTGATTCCTTTTGTAGACTAGTTAAACAAATTTGCATTACATGTTTTTGGAAAATGTCTTTATAAAAACGCTCGTACAGATGTAGGTCAATTTGCACCAGCTGTCTAATAACTCTGTACGCCGGTCACACCTTCCGATGACGTTGACCAATGGCAGTAAGAAGGTGTTTAGAAACCGGTAAGAAGTTTCCCTGAAAGATCACACTGGTGAGCTATTACGAAATACCAAAACAAACTAAAAAAACACCTTCCTTGTGGCCAGATTTTGTTATAAATGATGCCGCACACGTTAGTTCTTCGATTTCATAGGAAGTGTGCAGGGGCATTTACTGTTTAACTGTGTGACAAACCACTCCAAATGATTCAGACCATGCAGCAGCCATCCGAACGATTCAGAGTGAAGCGTGAACCGATTCAGATAGTTTTGCCAAACCGTTTGAGCAATTATTGAGAAAAACTGACTCAAAAGTGTCATTAATTCGTGAATGGGGCATCGCTAGTTCTGATTCTAAACAGGCGGCAGTCAACAACACGTCTTTATGAGAAAGCATTTTAACCAACATTAACTAAATAACTTGACGCAAAATATTTGGGGCTAGACTAAAATCATTCGGGGCTCAAGCCCTCAAGTTTTGCCCAAACAAAGCCTCAAAGATGTTATTGAGGTTGGGAGTCATTTTCATAGTGTCTTGCTGTTTATATTCCCCTAATGTGCATTCATTTATGTTATTGACGCATATGTTATTGCATCAATAACATAATTCATTATTTATTTATAATGTTGATGTTATTTTGCAAGATATACTGTAAGCAATGGGAGGCATTTTTGTATTTCAGATACTTTTATTTTATTAAAATTTAATGTAGTTTGTGTGCCAAATAGTTTATAATTTCAATGCCAAATAATACAAAAACATATTTTTGGGTGTTCTGTGATATTTCCATTTATGTTGTTACCTTTCTTTGTAATTCTTCACAAGCAGAAGTGTGACTTGAGACTCACATTAGAGGGCGTCCTCTTGTGGTTATCATATGAAATGTGCTGTAAAATGGGCATGAGGGAAACATTTACCTTCCACAGGGACTATTTGTCTTTTTTCTGCCTCTCTGAAGTTTTCTCTGTTTGTATCTTACCTAACTCAGGCTTAACACAGCTTAAATTGGTCTGATGTCTGTACACATGGTGTATTTACACTAGCTTGTGGCTTTACACACACACTACAGGCCCCATTCTGAACAGTGTTCACTTTCCAGAGCAGATTTCTACACAGATATTTTACAGCATGTAAACAAATACTGATATAGAACACAAACCATGGTTTATATATTTGATTTTTATTTTGTTATTTGTCCTTCCAGTTTAATTTTGATTTTGTTAGTTTTTACTCCGTGAATGTTAGGTTTAGGTTGTCAGTATGTAGTTTTTATTTTAGTTTTAGTAGGCTATTTTAGGGCTGCCAAAGTTAATGATAAACTGATCAAATTTAAAGCTATATTTATTTCTAAAGATAGGCTATATGAATTTCTCAGGGCTGTCCAGTGATATCTCTATCTAGTTGCATTTTCATATTTAATGAAGGCTTCAAATTTCACAATATAATGTGTAGCAAAAACTAAATATAATTCATGAACAATGGATGAGATGTTTTTCAGATTAACAATTTTTATTGATTCTCATAAATAAACACAGAAAAACAAAACATATATACACAGAGTCAATCTTAACCCCCACTATTACCCTTCCCAATCCCCAAACCCACCCTGGCCCCAACAACATTCCAGTGGTCGCAAAATATAAAGATGCACACACAAATAATAATAAAAATAATCACCCATACATAAATGAAATATACCCACCCCATTTCTCCACAAACCCGTTGTACTTCCCCATTCTACTAAACGACACCTCCTCAAAGGCCGCCACCCTTCCCATCTCCGACCACCACTCCTGAAAGGAGGGTGCTCCAGCCGACCTCCAGCCGCTTAAAATTATCTGTCTGGCGATCATGACACTGGTTAAGACCCAACTTTATGTATCTGTTTTCAATGTTGATGACCACTCCATCGCCCAAAATACAGAGTCTGGGGCAAAATTATACCCATGTGCCTAATACATCGCACACCAGACTCTGAACCTTTAACCAAAACTCCTGGATCTGAACACCCCCCCAAAAGACATGGGTTATGTCTCCATCCTCTGATTGGCATCACCAGTAGGTGGGTGTGTCTTTAAGACCAAGGCTATACAATCTAGAGGGGGTCCAACAGAACCAATGTAAAATCTTGAATTGCATAAGGCGCACCCTTGCATCTCTAGTCTTGACGTTTTTTAGAATCGCAGCCCACTCTCCCTCCTCCAATTCCAGGTTTAAATCTTTCTCCCATAATCTCTTGAGAGTGGTCAAGGTTCCATTCCCCCAGACTCTGAATTAACAGGGAGTATTTCACTGATGCCTCATGACCTTTTCCAAAAGCAGTAATCACCACTCACATAGTACCTGCTGCTTTAGGGGGGTGAATGCTATTCCCAAAAATAGTACAGAGCAAGTGGCGCAGCTGTAGATACCTAAAAAATCTACATTACCAATCCAAATGAAAGACTTCGCTATGCTCTCAAATTGCTTGAAATAAGAGAAGGGAGTGACTGTAGCAGGTAGTTGAATTTTGGAATACAGTTCATTTTAATAACATTAACCTGCCCAATCATTGATAAATGTGCCCGCATTGCTCGAAAACTTTTTTATTAAAGGGTCAAAATTAACTCCCCTGGAAAGCCGTTACTGGGCAGTACGTTGTCAGAGACAAAGCTTCGGATTTAGACCAATTAACTCTGTATCCTGTGAACTTAGAAAAGGAATTAATAGTTCTGTGGAGACAAGGCATAGATCTAGTAGGGACAGAGACGAATAATAAAATATAATCTGCGTAAAGCAGAAGCTTATGCGCCATACCTCCCGCCACCACCCCTGGAAAATCGTCCTCCTTTCTTATCACGGCTGCTAATGGTTCCAGGGCAAGACAGAACAATAATGGGGAAAGAGGGCAAAACTGCTGTCTGCCCCTATCCAGAGTGAAATAATCTGAAATTAATCCATTTGTTTGTACCGCCGCTACAGGGTGTCTATAAAGTAACTTAATCCATCCAGTAAACGTACTTCCAAACCCATACATTTCCAAAATCTTAAAAAGATAATCCCATTCTACCATATCAAACACCTTTTCAGCATCAAGTGAGATGGCAGTGACCAGAGTCTGATCATTCGCCACTGACCACATGATATTGATGAAACGCCTAATGTTATCAGAAGAGCTGCGGCCCCAAATAAACCTCACCTGATCTATATGTATAAGAGATGTCATAACTTTACTTAATCGATTAGCCAAACTTTTTGACAATATTTTAATGTCTAGCTGAATCAGGGAAATTGGATGGTAACTCTTACTCTTGCTTGGATCTTTGTCCTTTTAAAGTATCAGACTGATCCAGGCTTGTGTCATGGTTGGAGGAAGCTTTCCATTCTTTAATGATTCCATGTTAACTTCTAACAAAAGTGGAGCCAGTTCTGAAGCATAAGATCTAAAAAATTCAGCGGCAAAGCCATCTGGCCCCAGAGCCTTGCCAGCAGGCAGGACTTTAATTACCTCGTCAAGCTCCTCCAAGGTTATCTCAGAATCAAGAGAATTTTTTTGCTCAGTCGTCAGTTTAGGGAGTTCTAATGGTTCCACAAAGTTTCTAATATCTTCATCAGTAGACGAAGATGTGGAACTATAGAGATCAATATAGAATTCTTTAAAAGCATTATTAATATCAATGGCTGAGGTAAACATTTAAACACCAGCAGATTTCAATGAGGGAATAGTAGAAAAAGACTCTCTCTGTTTTATATATCTAGCCAAAAGCTTCCCTGCTTTGTACCCCAACTCAAAATATGACTGTCTTGCCCTGAATAACCAAAACTACACTTTCCGCGACAAAATAGTATTATATCTGTATTTCAGTCGGGTCAATTCTCTGAGGCCATCAGATGACATTCGACACTTCAGCTCTGCCTCGGCACTTTTAATATTCCCTTCCAACTCCACGAGTTTTCGTGCTTTGGATTTTTTGATGTATGAGGCATACTGTATGATCCGACCCCTAAGAACCACCTTAAGTGCCACCCAAGCCACAGAGGATACTGAGGACCAGTTGGTCTCCATATAAAAATTGATTTCAGCCTTTAACATTTGTTGGAAATCAGGATTTTGCAAAAGGGATACATTAAAGCGCCAACTATATGATTATTTTTCTCCATATGAGGCAACACCTCTAAACTCACCAGGGCGTGATCTGAGACTAAGATGTTTCCAATTGAGCAATCAGCAACAGATGAAATGAGGGACTGAGATACGGTATATAAAAAAAAATCTATTCTAGAATGAATCTTATTGACTGATGAAAAAAAATGAATAGTCCGGTTGTAGGACAGTCAAACGAATGTTCAATGAGCCGGCTATTCATCAGTGCAGCAGATGACGTAATCCTTCCAATGTCCTGCAAAAAATACTCCACAAAACAAACTCCAGCCAATAGGAGGCACAAGTACAAAGAACGAGCAGATTCATCCACAACTGTCCCGAAGGAGTGTTATTCAACAAAACAAACTCCAGACGCTAGGCAGAACCAGCACATAAAGAAACAAAAAAGGTGCCCAGCTTCCTCAGACAGTAAAGTGTATGCTCAGCGAGTCAAGTTCATTTGGGGGCCACATCAGAAACATCAAATGGCTTACTCACCCCATTGCCTCTATGAAAGACAGTGCTTGCTGGGGACAAGTTAATACTTTGCGGCCATCCTTAGTATCTATTCTCAATTTGGCCGAGAACATCAGAGCAAAAAGCAACTTTCCATTGATGTAAGAGTTTCTTGCATTCTTTGAATCGATCACGTTTCTCTCTTGTCGAATTCACAAAGTCTGGGAACAAGAAAATTTTGTGATTCTTCCAAGAAAGCCTTCCTTTGCTCCTCGCGTAACAGGAGATCTTTATCGGATGATCTCAGAAATTTGGCCAGAATTGATCGGGGTCTGTCTCCCTCAGAGCATCTCCGAGCTGGGACTCTGTGAGCTCGCTCTATTTCCAGCTGATGGCCTGTTATGTCGAGCAGACTCTGGAAGAGCTCGTCTAGGAATTTCATAATATCTCGGCCCTCCTCATGCTCAGGAATTCAAACAATTCAGATTGTTTCGCTGGCTACGATTCTCCAAATCCTCCAGTTTTTCCAAAACACGTTCCAAGTCTATTTTGGTCGCTAGCGGATTAGCAGCTAATTCCCTCTCCAATGACTCCAGATAATCGATCCGTCTCTCGACGTCCCCGATTCTTGTAACCATCTCAGAGAATTTTGTTTCCATCGCAGTAATCGAGCGATGTATTACAGCAAGATCCTCTAAGTCAGCAACAACTTTCATCAGCATCACAGACATGTTGGACAGTTGACGTTGAATTTCTCCTGCCACGCCGTCCAAACCGAGTCCCTGGTCTGCATGCCTGTTAGAGGTTTCAGCTTGAGTACGTAAGTGTCTTTTAATATCTCCAGACCCTGAGGATTTTGAATTCTTTGCCATGTTGACTTCAAAGAACAGATATGTAGCAGGGTGTATCATCTGACTGGTTTAAGACATAAAAATAATTAAAAACAAGCAAAGTGCGCAGAGCTTTACACATCCGCTCCTCGCATGGCGTCACGTGACTCCTGGATGAGGTGCTTTGCCAGACAATGCATCTCAATTGTGTCCAAAAGCAGCATGAAGTATCCCATCCAATTCAAGTGGTGTATTCCCAGTCTTGTGAAGTGATACAATTGCTTTGGGTGTGAAACAGACCAAAATTTCAGTCTTTATTCACTATAAATCTTGACATCCGGCCCGATTGAAACACTGTGCTGGCTTCAAAATTGGTGATGCTTTAATGCGGCACGTGGTTGCCAGGTACTCAATCCCAGTATCACTGTACGTCAAAAAGACATTGCATTGTCACTTTTTAGTGTTTATCAACCTTTTAGTGACCACTTTGGTGATTTAAAAAAAAAAAAAAAAAAAACTTAATGACTTCATAATTTTAACTCGCATCTGCATTTTTAAAATAGCCCAACTGTGCATGAAAACGGGGAACATGGCAACACTGTCAAGTGTGAGGAAGTGTGTGAACAAGCTTCTCTCATGAATGTGCATAGTAGACCTGGGTGGAAGTGAAGATTTTTAGTGAATAAGGACAACATTTTTGGTTTATTTTTTACCTAAAGTGATCGTAACACACCAGAAAACATGGATTCAACCACTCAAATTGTATGGATGAACTTTTTCCTGCTTTTATGTGCTTTTTGGAGCTTGAAAGTTTTGGTCCCCATTGACTTGCATTGTATGGAAAAAGATGTTCTTCAAAATATCTTCTTATGTGTTCTGCAGAAGAAAGAAAGTCATATGTATTTAGGACAGCATGAGGTTGAGTAAATTATGATTTAAGCTTAAGTCACAAGTAGTATGTTACAGAAGATTCAAAGCCATTTCAATGCTGAAATTTGCACAGCAAGCCTGATGAGATTTTAAATGTTCTTGGTGTGGGAAGAGAGAGAGAATGAGAGAGTGAACAATATAACGATATATCTCAGCATGAGACAGCTCCAGGAATGGCTTTTGTAAGGCCGGGGCTGTGGGGATAAATGCTGGTTGCAGAGTGAAGGGGGTATTTAGAGGGAAGAGGACAAACACATGGTGGCGGTTTACAGAGGAGCTTTTTCCGCAGGGCTTCCAAAGCACTCTTCAATTCTTTCTCAGCAGTCCAGCCCCACCTAACAGCTTCTACACCCAGAGCGCTGATGTCTCAAACCGAATGATGCCTTCCTTCCTCTTCCAAATCAGTTTGTAACCGAAGCATGACTACAATCGATTTCTGGGTTGGAGAAGTAGAAAATCACTTTGTGTTATCTAGTGGCCACTGTAACATCTGGATTGGAGTGTTATTTTGTTTAAGAAACATGAGAAGTAGTTTTGCTTTGTGGACAGAAATATTCAGATAATGCATAAATCAAGAAACAATAACAGGATAGCTATATAAACAATAATAAGTATTCAATGTGGCAATATACAGAAAATGTTCCAAAAAAGTTATTCCATATTTTTTCCATTAACCACGTGCTATGATGTAATTGCTAGAAAAGAATGTGTCTCTGCATATTTGGGTTAGACAATTTTTTTTGCTTGATTTTTTTTTATCTTAAGAGCCAACAGTCATCTTGTAATTTACAGTGAAATCGGAAACAGTTGGTCGACTTTTCTTCAGCTAAAATCGGTCTGTGTTTACAGAAATGCAAAACACTGCCCCCAGTGGCCAAAGCGGTAAGTGTTGTTGTGCGGATGGGCACATGTGAGCTCCATTTTCTGGGTGAAATGTCCACAGAGGGGTGCCAAAAGCAAGTTGTTTTCAGCTGTACAGGCTGTAATTCAGTGAAGAGGAATGCATGTTTTATAAACTGAACCCCCTGACCAAAACCCCAAACCTAAACATCAGTGGAGTAAAATGTAATGTTAGAGGGGGAAATACAACCTCTGAATTTTGCTTATAACTGATTATACTGACACAATTACTTCCTGCTTCCGATGCAGGATCTGAACCTGGGTGTCCCACACTATTGATATTGTAAGCTTCCCAGTCACACCACTGGGGAACATAAACACATTGGAGCCGATACAAAAATGTCTGATAGAACATGGCGCTTATCAATGAGTCGCAGTAACGTGGCCGATCCTAGGGTACTGGAACTCTCGGAAAAGACATGTAAACTTTCCATATGATCATGTAAATCAAACAATAAAATGGGGAATGTGCTATAAAGAAAAAATGTCCAATTTCTATAAATTCATTCTTACATTTGTCAGAAAATGTTTTAAAGGGATAGTTCACCCAAAACCCTCATGTTTTCCAAACCAGTATGGCTTTCTTTCATCATGAGATGTTAGGGCAGAATGTCCTCAGTCACCATTCACATTCATTGCATCTTTTTTCCTGACAGTGAAAGTGAATGGTGACTGAGGCTAATATTTTGCCTAACACCTCATTGTGTTCCACACAAGAGAGAAAGTCATACGTGGATGGATCACCATGAGGGTGAGTAAACGATGACATAATTTTAAAGGCGTAGCTCATCTTAAAACAGTGGCATAACAACAGGAGGGCAGGGTATATTTTTCACTTTTTATGATACAAATCTAACAGCTATTGCTTTAAGGGCTGCTTTTTGCTTGAAGCAGATGCAGGAAATTTTGAGCTAATGCACAATTGTTTTACATTTTTTTTATTTTTTATTTTTTTTGTCCAAGGAGCTGATGATTTAAACACATAATGCAAGACATGTTCAATTAACCTTTGGAAAAAGCAACACATCAGTATGACTTCAATTACATTGCATTCATAACTCTACTCTGATTTGTTAGTTCCATACATGCTGTTCTGTATCCTGAATTCAAAGTGAGTTAGTGTGGTGGTTTGTATTGTAGAGGAATGTTCTAGAATGAATCTTTCTGTGTGTGATTTCACAAAGGGAAATGAAAGTTTATGCATTTATAAAGTAAGTGAGACCACGAAATCTGTACTTCTGAAGAGTTGAACTGCTGCTTTTGATTAGATAAAAACCAAATTTCTATAGAAACTCAAAACTCAAAACAGTTTCCACAGCAACTGATTTCTATTAAACAGTAACAGATCTGAAACTAAATATGACTTAATGAAGTTGTCTAAGATGACACAAAATGATTTCTTAACCATTTAGTTCGTAACCAAAAGTAATCCTGATTCACATTTGGTGGGAGAGATCAACCGCAGATTAGCTCTGATTCCAGGCATCATGAGTTCAGCATTTCTCTTACAGCAACATCTGGCATGTAATGAGATGACTGGAATCCGATAGTATCTGAATGTTCTTTCCTTTGAACAAAAGACATGAATGATACCTTAAATCATTGGCTTGGATAAGAGAGGTGAGCTATTACTTAAAAGTGATCAGACTTGATTTCATTTGGCAGATGATAAAACGAGTGAAAAAATACCATAGACTTACCTAGCAACCAGAATATCATATTTCTTTGGGCCAGTAAGTAAAAACCTGGCAATACCCTAGTAACCGCATAGCAACATGCTAAAATTCACTCCTTTGCAAACAATTTTGCAACTGCATATCAATGCCCTGCTAGTCACCCACAACACCTTGGCTTTGGTGGTGAGATTGGGACAGACAGAGAATGTAAAGATCTAGTTTTATATAGAATCATGAAGGTGTGAAGCAACATTTCCCCTCCCCCTTTCATCACTATAAAAATAAATACACTATGAATAAGCCATCTGTGATTTCTATATTTCCATATGTTTACAAACTGTTTCGTAACCACTCCTGTGGAGGTTTCAGTAAAACTTATGTTGGCAAATGGCTTATTTAGTGATGAGTTTAGTGCCTCTGTATTATTAACAGTAACTTTTGTATTTTATGTTCATTTGATTTTATAATAACAGCCAGATTCACTTTCAAAAGGCTGTGTGTTTATGTTACATCTCATAAAGAACATAAAAAATTTAACAACTCCTGGGGGTAAATATTGCATCTTAAGTGTAAATATTGCCTCTGAGATCGTTTTTCGATCTCTGTATTTGAATAACAGTGTTGGGGAGTAGTTTACTAAAAGTGCTTGAACTTCATCCCCGTGCAGCCTGAAAGGGACTTTGCCTTTTTTTTTTTTTTTTTTTGCAGCAAAATATTTTAGTGTATTGCTGCTGTTTATCACTATATTTCAATTCAGTTATTTGAAATATAGTGTTTTCTCATGTTCTGTGTTCAATGTAGTGTTGTCACCTTATTTGTTTACCCCTTAAAATTAACCATGGTTTTACTAAAGTAATATTGCAGTTGACTGTAGTAGCCATGGTTAATTTTGTGGTTATTATGGTTTTACTACAATACATAAGAGATTTTTTAGCAGAGATGGGCCACTTCTTTTAAAATGAATGGGAGAAATTGGAACGTCCAACCAAGAAGCTCTAACTCCCAATGGTCAACGGATGTAGATAGGAAGTCCCACCTTACAGTTAAAAGTGCCTATCACCTTTTAGATACAGACATCACCTGTCAATCAACCCTCAAGATAGGAAAATTGCATTTTTTTTATTTTATTTTTTTTGCAAACTGAGGTAAAGCAGCACAGTTTATGATACCAGTGTTGTCAAATTTGACTGCTGATTTGAAATATGTTCTTTGATTGTAATCTTGACCAATCGTTTTGGAGATTTCAGTCTTTCCCCATTCAAGTAGATAGGAGCTGTCATGACTGGAAATAGCCTCCCGAGAGCATTCCAAACATGACCGACAGTGGACTGACTTGCTAGAAAGACTTTGACATGGTTAAACTATCATTATTGTATTAAAACCATGTTAATTTTCAAAAAGTGAATGACACCTTCATTAACCTCCTGAGTAGTGGTCGACCGATATGTTTTTTTTAATGGCTGATGCCAATATCCAGAGAACAGGGTGGCCGATAGGATGATACAATGCCGATATATCACACAATTTAATATAGTAAATAACACAGACATAAAATTGCTAAAAAATTAATAAACTCTTATTTAGCACTATATTTACTCAATTTCACACTAAACTTTAACTTTGTAAAAAAATTTAATAATATTGTATTTTAAATGGTAGACAGTAGTTTATTCTGATTTCTGTTTAGTCATCAAATTTTTGTAATTTGTTTGCACATGAAGAAATTGTTCATATATTAGGAAGAAGGAAATAACACTACACACAGTAGTCCAGCAACCATGGATGGCATGTCCACATTAGCAATCGCATTTATTCAAAAAATACAGAATCAAACCAATTGTACATACAGTGCATAGTGAGTAAGACATTTACTTATAGTACATATGAAGTGCTTTTACTTTGAAGTTGCACTCACGTGCTCATGCAGGTCCAGCGTGAGCAGCAATCTTCTGACAGTTTAAACAGCCTGGATCGCCTGCTTGGATTGTCACGGACTGACCGTCATGATTTGTGAAACAGAGAAACTTTTGATCCTGATACTTACGTTTTTGATTCTGGCTGATGGAATACACGCTGGATTTTCGTGAGGTTCATGAATTACATCTTTTTAAAGTAGATATCTGCATATTTGCAGATGGTATATAATAAAAGTTTTATTGATATTTGCCTTTTATTATTAGAAAAGAAAGCTAAAAGTGACGGAACAGCTGAGGAGAGGTTGGTAGAATACGTGCTTTAGAGGAAAATAAATGAGCACTCCACAGGATGCTGGATCTGCTCAAGTTGTGTGAGGTTGGATTATTACATCTGTTTAAATGAGATATGTGCATATTTACAAACGGTATATAATAGAAATTTTATTGATATTTGCTTTTATCATTAGAAAAGAAAGTTAAAAATGACAGGGAGCTGCTGAGGAGAGGTTGGTAGAATACATGCTTTAGAGGAAAATAAATGAGCACTCCACAGGATGCTGGATCTGCTGAAGTTGTGTGAGGTTGGTTTATTACATCTGTTTAAACGAGATATGTGCATATTTGCAGATGGTATATGATATTAGTTTGATATTTGCCTTTTTGTCATTAGACAAGTCAGTTAAAAGTAACAGGGGACTGTTGAGGAGAAAGAGGGAGAATAAAACAGAGCTCAAACTTCTCAGCTCTGATATACGGACCGTTTAAATGAGACTGTGTTGCACAGCGGTCTATTGTAGTAACACGATAGCACGTAAAAAAAACAACAAAACGAACCGTGACTGGTCGTTTATATGTCTCAGTCGCTTCACATGCAAGCAGGCGATTTTCAGCGCCCTCCAGAAACAAATCGGCCAAAGGGGAAAATTTATCGGTCAATGCAATAATTAAAAAATTATCGGCTGATTTACTGGCCTTGGCAATATATCAGTCGACCAGTACTCCTGAGACCCTTGTCCACAGGTTCCTGAGAAACCCGCTGTCCACATATGAGGACATCCGTTTTTAGGAAAACTATTTGCTCTAGAATTTATATATATATATATATATATATATATATATATATATATATATATATATATATATATATATATATTTTTTTTTTTTAGAGCAAATCGTTTTCCTAAAATCGGATGTCCTCATGTGGACAGCGGGACTAAGTTGTGAAATTTTAAGTAATACCAAGCTATAGAAAGTCATAGTTATTCAGGTTATTCATGTTTATGTGATGTTATAGACATTACATCTGATTTTCTATACAGCTGAATTAATCATTCTTATTCAAAGTAATGGCCAGCATCATCCAATCACTGCCAACCATGTTAAAATAAAATTATACACTATAAAATTCTGAATCTATGTATTGATTATCATTGTCCCATGTCTGCCAAACATGTTGAGTGGTCCAAATATCATCTGCAGCCTGAAACTGAACTTTTGGTCAGATTTTAGGAGTGAATGCACTTAGCTGCATAGAAAGCTATAGGATGCACCCTTGCTCCCTATTTAGTGAATGACTTAACCTCCAGTGTGCTGTTTGTCTGCACTGGTCTCAGAACAGTTCGAAATGCACCTTATTTTCAAAATTATTTTCATCATTTACTCACCCTCATGCCATCCCAGATGTGTCCGACTTTCTTTCTTCTGCAGAACACAAATGAAATTTTTAGAAGAATATCTCAGCTCTTTAGATCTATAGGCTATAATGCATGTGAATGGTGGCCAAAACTTTTTAGCTCCAAAAAGCACACAAAGGCAGCACAAAAATAATCCATACGATTCCAGTGGTTAAATCCATGTCTTCAGAAGCAATATGAAATGTGTGGGTGAGAATCAGATCAATATTTAAGTCCTTTTTTACTATAAATCTCCACTTTCAATTTCACATTCTTCTTTTGTTTTTTGACGATTCTCATTCTTCGCATTATCGGCACCTACTGGTTGGGGCTGGTCAAAAGTGGAGATTAATAGTAAAAAAAAAAAAGGAATTAAATGTTGATCTTTTTCTCACCCATGCCTATCATATCACTTCTGAAGACATTGATTTAACCACTTGAGTCGTATGGATTACTTTTATGCTGCCATTGTGTGGTTTTTGGAGCAACAGAGCTGAGAAATTTTTCTAAAACTCTTCATTTGGGTTCAGCAGAAGAAAGAAAGTCATACACATCTGGGATGGCATGAGGGTGAGTAAATGATGAGAGAAATTTCATTTTGGGGTGAACTATTCCTTTAAATATAGCCTATAGGTGATATTATAGCATTCTGCTATCAGAACTTATGATCGCAAACTTAAATAATATTGTCTGATTGTTATATAATTCTTCCTTATGTAAATTCAAAGTAGTTAGCTACTTTTTGATAGTAGCTTGAAATGTAGCTACAGTAACCACTTTTTTATGAGTGGCTTGACTGTAGTTAAAGTACTTTAAGTTATGAGTAACATGTAGCTTTTCAAAAATAGCTTCCCCAACACTGTTGCATTCTTATTCTCAATTTATAACTGCTGTCTCTAGACTCACGCTTCTGTGCAACTCTCATAACACATGTAAGTTCACACCCCATTAAAACCCATGCGGCCCAAAGTTGCTCTCACACCCAGACTGCTCTTCCCAAACCACACGTTCCTCAGACGGCTGATCTTCCCCTTTCTCGCCTTTTGGTTTAGAGTTTATTCTCCCCCAGCTGCTGCGCAGAGGACCACGCTGAGTCAATGTTGCGTAATTGACAATACACTAAGTATTTGTGTTGATTCATTTAGAGGACTGTTATGTAACAATCTTTCTTGGCTTCTCGCTCGCTCTCCCTCTCTCTCCCTCTAAGCCACTGCATCCCGCTTTCTTTTCGAGTTGTTTTCAGTGAGCAAGGCATTCGCTCGATTTAGCCCTGCCCTGGCAACCAAACACAGAAACCCTGTCATTCCCTACAGGTCATTCTCACTGACCACAGATAAACATTTCAACGGTAGGAAAAAAACACAACATTTCCATTCAAAAACAAACTTTTTACGTTATGCCAGCAGATATAGGTTTTTAAAGGATACATTGAGGCTTTATAGGTTTTCATAGGGAGAACAAAATAAGCAAACAGGCAAAAGTAGGCCAAGTCAACATTCTTTTTATTTCCCACAGATCTGACAAAATGACATCGCTCAGCATTACAGGGTGTGGAGGGTACTGTTGCCACATTATACAAATCAAAGCGCTGAATGCATTTCAGAAGTCCTGCAGTTCTTTAAAGAGAAAGAGGTATGATTTTGACTGTGTGGGTCTCTCTTTTTTCATCGGCCCACTGTTCTTTCTGCCATGTTGCCACAAACCCTGAACCCCAAGTGTTTAAATTTGGCTTTCCGTGAGTGGTCGGTGTCTGGAAATTGTTCACATCCTGTTTACGTCGGAGATTTTCTAACCTCGAACCGCATCTAGCTGGTGAATCCACTAGTCAAATCTGTATTTTCAGCGAGAGTAGACCACACAGTTATCGTTTGAAGAAAAAAGGAAACCTTGAGTGCAGGCCACTTGCTGTGCGATAAAATGGATAAATTGTCCAGACTAAACATTAAAATCCACAGCCAATAATCTACTTTGAGAGAGGTCTATAAATGTGTTGAAAACATACAGTATATAGAAGCCACCAAAAGTATTACATAATAAAATGTATTGTATTCCGTAAATAATCACATATAATCATCACCAACAACTATTTACATACACCCATCTACAATAAACTTGTGAGAATGCGAGGAGTTATTACCATCAAAATGCATGTGTTTAATAGACTATGAAAACACATGAGACTGTTACGCTGTTTGTGGCCCCTGAATTGAATGCTTGAACCATTTAAAGGGATGATTAAATGCTCTTCCTCCTGTAATCGAAGACCTTGTCATCCTTAGAAATTTGTTACGATGTAGCGTTCATTCAGATGTTAGTCATATGTCTTTGCTCTCTTCTCATCCACCTATTTTTTATTCTCCATTAGGGACATCTATGTCTTCTGCATCAACGGCACTTGCAGGATCTGACCACCATGTTGGAGAGCTGTTCCACACGGGGGGTTCGTCCTAGGTAATAAACGATGGTGAGGGGCTCCAGATCTTGCGGAACACAACATGGAGATGCCGAGGCCTCTGGATTCAACTTATTATACAGAGGAAGAATCTGAAAAAAGAAACAAAGAGATACTGTAAGCAGACAAAGAAAGTGTCTGAAAGAGCAACATTTAAAGCAACATCTAAACACAATGTTTCCTAATGAATCGGAACAGTTGGCTATAAACAGTGCAATCTCATAAGCAAAACGTCAGAATAGTCAGTTTATCTGGCATCACCAAAACGTTCATGTTGTGACATTCTCACCTCAATTTGGAGAATCCGTGAACCAAACCACTTCTGAACAATATAAAACACATAAAAGGCATATAAAGTAGAGGTCGACCGATAGTGATGTTGCTGATACCGATAACTAAGGTGGCTGAAAAGGCAGATAACCGATTAATCAGTTAGTTTTTAAAATCAGTTTATACAATGTTAAAAATTTTCTTTCCTTACTATGATGGGCACAAACATAAAGGCTACAAGAATCAGAATGTCAGAATATACCAGATACAGTTTATTGTGCAACCAAATTTCCAACTGTAACCAGAAAAAAAGGAAGATTTAGTGCATAACGCTGGACTTTTAACTATAAACGAGCCTGAAACACACCGGGGACTCTTATTTTGAAATGACAGAGACTGTGCTCCGCTGAAATGCTCTGTATTTAAGTATTTACAAATTTAAGCTTTTTATAGTCTATATATTCACAAGATGAAGGAATTTGTATGTATATATTTTTCAGCAGAGCAGGTTTAATGAGGAATAAGGTTTATTATTATTCAAAAGATATGAAGTTGGAGACATGATGTATGTGCTGACAAGGCACTTCTCCATATCCACAGTTTTCCTGAGTAACCACTGGGCAGCGCCATGATGATTCTAATTGCCTGTTTTCTATTTCTGGTCTCAAGACGGCAAGTAAAAACTGACAAAACGAGCAATCCAGAGGAGAACAGCAACCATTTAAGTGTTACTTAGAGTAAAAATGAATTTCAGGCTCAACTTGTGCAGTTGTTGACTGTCATTACAACTCAGAATAATTAATGATATCAACGTAACTAACATCTGATCATCGCTTCATTTAATCTACACACTCAGGTGAGGCACTGTCTATAAAAAAACGGTCATCTCTACCCTGTGAAGTATCGGCATGTTTTTTGACAATTTTTACAAATGTAATACCTTAAACATTACATTACCCGCTAAGAATATACGCCGATGTGAGTGAAAACTAGTGATCGGAAATTGAAAACAGTCGAATCGTGGAACAATTCCACGTTCAGGAAAAAAGTGGATATTTGCACTTTTCTTTGCATGCTCTAACTTTAATTTAAAATGTTTGATTATCAAATCAAAGTAGCAAAACAGGGGTTGAAGTATGATAAAAATATGGAAGAATATTGACAATGATGAAAGATTTAGATACAGCAAATCCCCATGAGATTGTTTTTATTTCACCTCTAGATGCCGCTGTTATTCTGCTGAACCAAACCGTTCTAACAGTAGAATCCTCCAGCGCTGGCAACAGAGGAATAATTCTAATAATAAAAAACTATCAGCAACTATTGGCATCGATTTTTGCCAATAACTGATTTTTACTAAAAACAACTATCAACACCAATTAATCGGTAAAACCAATATATCATCTTCCTCTAATATAAAGGTACAGTCACAATCATTCACTTAAAAAAAAATTTTTTTTATAAAAAAAGCTAAAAAAGCACTATATATGTTATCCTTGTCTCATGTGCTGCATTTGTCAATTCAAGAAGCATTTCAAGAAGCCACACAATAGCTTTGGGTGAGGATCAGGGTACAACTGAAGGTTTTAATTGCTGTAAATCCTCTCACTGTCAAGGCATTCACATCTCATTCAAAAATATACATTCAAACTTTAGCATGTTACAATCGGTCAAAAGACAGGCAAGAACAAATAGCATTTGACATCACTGAAATCAATGCTGTCATAATGTGTGTTCTTGAGGCAACCATTTTTGAACATTTAAAGGAATAGTTCAGCTAAAAATGAAAATTCTCTCATGATTTACTCACCCTCATGCCATCCCAGATGTGTATGACTTTCTTTCTTCTGCTGAACACAAACAAATATTTTTAAAAGAATATTTCAGCTCTGTAGGTCTGAAATTTTGAAGCTCCAAAAAGCACACAAAGTCAGCATAAAAGTAATTCAAAAGACTCCAGTGGTGTAATCCATGTCTTCTGAAACAATCCAGTCGGTATTGGGTGAGAACAAACCAAAATATAACAAATTTTTCACTGTACATCTTGCCATTGCAGGCTCTAGGCACGATCATGATTTCAAGCTCGATTACACTTCCTAGTGCTTGAGGCATGTGCAGAGCGTTAGATAGTGCTAGGAAGTTTAATCGAGCTTGAAATCATGATCACCAAGGAGACTGCTGTCAAGATTTATAGTGAAAAACAAGTTATATTTTGGTCTGTTCTCACCCAAAACCAACTGGATTACTTCAGAAGACATGAATTAAATCATGAGTCATATGGATTACTTTTATGCTGCCTTTTGGAGCTCCAAAGTTCTGATCACCATTCACTTGCATTGTATGGACCTGCAGAGCAGAAATATTCTTCTAAAAATCTTAATTTGTGTTCTGCTGAAGAAAGTAAGTCATACATATATGGGATGGCATGAGGGTGAGAAAATGATGAGAGAATTTACATTTTTGGGTGAACGATTCCATTAAATGAGAAAAATGATTTTGTTATGGCGGATGGGGACAATGATCAGTGAATAAAGACTTAAATTTCGGTCTGTTCCTCACACAAAGCTATTGCATGGCTTCTGAACACTTAGAAAAGACAAGTTAGACATTTTAAAAACTTTCTTTGTGTGCCATAAATGTGTAATATTTTAACATTGTAAAGTTTAGCTTTGGGTAATGTTAAATACGGCACCAGAGTGACGTCTGAAAAGTGACATTTCAAAGGTCCAGGACAAAAGGTACAAGAGTGATGTTTCCTTTTGAGAATGTGTTTTACTAATGCTAGTTTTTTGCTTGCTGTTTGAATGATTTTCACCCAATGAAATAAGCCTCATCACCGCTGCCATTGAAATGGAGTTAATTAACAGAAGCTCGGGAGGAGCATGTTAATTTTAATCTGACAAATCACAGCCCACGAGCTGGAGTATATAAGCCGCTGCTTACCTGCTTCCTGTGACAACTCTCCTGACATCCCACCTCCACCCCATCTCCACCTATTCTCTAGATTCATTATCTAAATAAGTAAAGTCAGGGGGGGTAATCATGACTCGAGTCGAGTCTTGAGCTCCGAGCTCTCCAGTATATGGACAGCAAGCCAAATATGTTTACTGCTTCAACACAAGATTACATTAACATACGAACTACTGAAATGTAGAGCGCGCCTAGAAGCCGGCTTCTATCTCTTTGTACGCACACACTGGCATCCTCCAGGGTTGTGCACCATTCAGAATTGAATGAACAATGCTAATTCAATTCCTGAATTTGGAGTGAATTTGAATTGAAGTAGCAAAAAGGATGTAGAATTGCAATTCAAATTGGAATTTAAGGAATTCAAATTCAAATGGAAAAGAAATTCACATGACTTTTTATTTTTTTAATAATACATTTGATTTTTCAGTATAATATGAAACATGTTCTCATTATCATATGCATAATGATTTTTTGGGCTTATCAACTTTAAGGAACACAAGTTATGCATCTCAATGCAGCTTTTCTATTACAACATACTTAGTCGAACTAACAAGCACAGCAGCGAGTTGGACTAATGCATTTATTTCAGTTCAAATTGGCCTATACAAAATGTTTATGTGGTTCAGTTCCATTTACCCTCTTCCCAGCATGCACTGGGGCATGAATAATATGGTTGCAATGTTTGGCCATTTGAATGGTTTTATTTACATTGTTGTTGTTGATTTTGTTGTCATGGTAGGTAACTTGTTGTTTTGCGATGTCAGGATGAGTTTGTTTCTCTAATAAAATGATCAGTTTGTTGATTGATAACCATGTTTTATGTAGGCTACCAAGTGTCAAGGTCAGTGCGGGCCATTTTAAAATATTTTAGCTTTTTTTTTTTTTCATAAGTGTTCATATGATGAGTAAAAATGTGATATTATTGGTTTAAGACAGCAAGCACATTGCTCTCCATAAAATATATGTTTATAGAAATGTGCATGAAATGCTCAGAATATTGAACCGTTTAAAACCATGTAAATAAAGGAAAGCAATTGACATCATAGGACTAGTTTGACAGAGTTTAAAGGAATATTCCAGGTTCAACAAGTTAAGCTCAATCAACAACATTTGTAATAATACTGATTACCAAAAAAAAAAATATTTTGACTCTTAAATTTAACTTAATTTAAATATGTAATTGTTAAATATGTCAAATTTATATGTAATATGTAAAGCTAAAATGTAAAAGTCATGGCAGGTTGACTTTTTATATTCAGTTAATTTACTTAAAATGAAGTAGATTAATTCAACTTAAAATTAATGCAAACATATTTCTTTAAGTTTTACAAACATATAACTTTTTACAGCATTAATAATCAATAATAAATATAATAAAATGTAACAGTGTTTAAAAGGCTACCTATAGAAATGTGTATTTAATTTATTTCACTATATTTTATACATTTTCATTTTATGGACCATGCTAGAAGAACACTTCATTTCCAGGCATACTCTAATTTGCTTAATATATTAAACAAATATTTTGAATCTATTTTTATGCAGTTATCTGAAAACAATGTGGCGGACCATTTCTGATGCTGTACAGCAAAAACAAAATCTTCTGATTGCTATGTAAATTGTATTTATTTTAGAGAGAAATGTTATATCTATAAGTTAAAAATTGTATTCTACCTATTAAGGAATAAATAGGCAGACTTGGTTAAAAATAATAAGGAAATGATTTGTCACAAAATGTGTCTTGGACTAATGAAATTGTGTAGTTTGACTGTGTTGAATTTCTTTGAATTGAAATTCAGTAAATTCCACTACCTATCATTCCAATTCAAATTCAAATTCAACTTCCTGTGGGGCGTGGCCAATTAAATTCAAATTCCAACTCATGAACTGAAAGGGAGTTAATTCTGAAATTCTGAATTTTGCACAACCCTGGCGTAATCGCAGGTCCAAGAGCAGCGCATGGAGGATACAAATCAGATGCATTGCGGCCAATGGGCATGGATGCCGGGCTTCCCCTCACACACCGTGGCCCCAGGAAGCATGAGCCTCTAAGGAAGCGGCTGCCCCTCATGCTCCGGACCCAGGAGGGGAGCGTGTGCGACCGCCGGACCACGGCCACATCCTAGACCATTCCATCGACGCTTCCCAACTTGCACTGAGCCCCATTTCACCACTAGGATGCCAGATTATCCTTTTGTTTGGATACTTTCCCTCATGAACATGTTATTTCCTTTTTATGTTAATTATTATTTCCAATAGACACCTCTCCAAGGCCTGAAGCAAAACCCACTGTGTCGGTTTGTTGCTTACCCTGCTACACTACCATTATCTACAAATAATAAATTTTTGCTTAGTAATGAGATTTGGGGAGGGGGTGCCTAATTGTCAATATCACATTGCATAAACTCTTAATGGCCCGGGGTGAAAGGGGGCCTGGGACCGCCCGACAAAATGGAATGCTGGAAATGGGAGATGAAAATGACCGAAGGACTGCGGCCACCTGCTAGTCTTCAAGTCAACCCTACTTAGAATTAAACCAACAATCTTTAAGCTGGCAACCCTAAATCCTTAACCAATAGACAAGACCTTCTTGTGCTTTTTTTGTTTTAAAAAGCTATGCATGCTCAGCCTGACATAATAAATTCACTCACCATGTTGTAGTGGTTGTCTGCACTCCAGAGGTAAGGACAGTTCCCTGCACAAAAATTTGCTTTGTAGCCTTTTGGTTCATGGATCCACTTCCAGTTCAAGTCCCGGCGGAAGTCAATATACAGAGACCTCAGACAGCAGCCTTGATCAGTCCTGAGTGAGATAAAATGATCTATTAAGGTCTTTTGAGGTGTTGTAGATTGATACACAGAACTAGACTTGACTTTTTATTTCACACTTTGCACAGAGAAACCATTCAACATAACAAATACACATTTAAAGAGATTTTACTTTCAGACAAGATGCAGTCTTCATAGCAGACGTGACACTCCCTGGGCAAGTTTCTGCATGTATTCTCTTTAGGTGTTTGATATTTTGTGCATGCATATCGCTCTTGCACACACAGGTTGTACACCAATTATTTGAAATAATGGAATTTCAATTGATCCCTATCTTCAAACACACACAGACTCCAGCTCTCTCTCTGTACCGTGAGCATATGGATGTTTCTGCAGCAGATCTCTTCTTGCGGTTTTTCTTGGT